>NC_054874.1:105000-160000 GCF_018320785.1 Cheilinus undulatus | reverse complement strand
TTGATTGATTGATTGACTGATTGACTGATTGATTGATTGATTGATTGACTGATTGATTGATTGATTGATTGATTGATTGACTGATTGACTGATTGACTGATTGACTGATTGATTGACTGATTGACTGACTGATTAATTGATTGATTGATTGATTGACTGATTGATTGACTGATTGACTGATTGATTGATTGATTGATTGAATCTTTTTATTGTCATAAACTATACGCCCAGCCCAAAATGGGCTAACAGCATCATCTCTACAGAAAGACCAGGACCCAAAGTGGCCATGTTGACCAACCATCCTGGTGCTTCTTCCGGGCGTTTGCCATGAGAGAGGCTAACTCATATCCAAAGTAAACAACGCTCCATCCTGTCATCATCATTGCTCCAGAATATTTCTGGTTTTTCTTCAGTCATCAGAGGCGATCTTAAATCATCATAGAAGGTCAGTACTAAAGAAAATGAGATCCACCCTTAATCCCAGAGTTCACAGTCTCTGCTCCTGTTAAACTAGCTTTAACAGAAAATTCAGAACATAATCATGCTTGATTATATGTCCTCAGTTTAGGTTCCTCTGAGACATCGTTTAACCATTTATACTCCAATCCAGATACAACTTCTAACTGTATTAACGCTGCATGGTAAATCATTTCTACACGTATTGTAACTCAGCCTCTCCAAAAACAGCATGAAGCTCTGCAGACCATGAAGAATTCTGAACTCCAGTCCAAAGAAACATGTTCCCACTGATCCTCTAATCAGGCACATTAATAAAACCACTCTGAGGTCTTACCACGCCACATTTCCTCCTTAGTGAATCCCACCCATGTCACCCTCAGCAGCCAGGACAGAGCAAACTTATGAACACCCAGAAAACAACGAATAGCTCTGGTTTGTAGAATCTGAAGCTGTGATTGGTTGAAATCCCCAAACAGCAGCAGCATAATAACAGGTAGGATGAACACAGGACCATCCGGCTGTAAGTGGAGCATCCAGGATCTACGCAGACGTGTTTCCACGGTGGACTTCAACATCATGTCTACAGTCATGAATGAGCTGGTGGAACCCAGCCTCAGCCTGACTGTCCCATTATTTTTGTTTTTGAGAAAAAATACAGAAAATCAAGCAATTTTCTAGTTTTTTCATTTTCTAAAAATATGGAAAAAACAACAGTTTTCTTGTTTTTCCATTTCAGCCACAAGAACAGAAAAGCAAGCAACACATTTTTAAAAACCAGATCCAACTTTTGTTTCTTCCATCAGTGTTATTTAGTTTTCCTGTTTTAATGAAATAACAGGAAAAATGTGTTTTAATCCGTAATAATAGGCCTAGATCAGCTCTACAATGTGTTTGAAATAAAGTCACTAATTCTGGTGTGAAGAAGGAGCTGCAGCTCTGAGCGTGGTCAGAGATCCTGATTCAGTAGCTCCATGATCTTCAGGCTTTACTACAGCTAGAGTCTAATCCTGAGTCTTAGTCCCCACACGCTAGACATGAAAACTCTGTTAGAAAGGTTTTCACCTCTTTCCTGGTTTAATGTGGGCGGGGCCAATATGTGGACTGGTGATGTCATCAGCCCACAGTGGGGAATGGCCCCGCCCCTCTAACACTCCAATCTAAAACCACAGAGCAGTTCATCTCAGTCTGTTGATAGCTGACGTCTCTGCCTTTATCAAAGTTAACAGTTAAATTCTGTTTTTACCAAATCTATCAGCCTCAGTGGTCTATGGATCACTGACAGCAGTGATACTCAACCAAAGAGCCAGCTTGTTGAAAAATACAAGAGCCACAATCTAAGTGGTGAAGAGAGGTGAAAAATGGGTTATGGTTCAATAACAGTACATTAATGCTGGCAAAAAGGTAAAAACACGGCAAAAAAGTGGCAAAAATGGGTGAAAAGTGGCAAAAATTTAGTTACAGGTGGCAAAAATGGTCAAAACACAGCAAAAAATGAGTGGAAAGTGACTTCAATGGGCAAAAAGCAGCGAAGAGTGACAAAATGGGCTAAAAAGTTGAATTTAATGGCAAAAAGCAGCTCGAACAGGCAAAAAGTGGCAAAAACTGGTTAAAAAAAGGAAAAATGCAAATAGCAAAAGCAGAATAAAAGATGCAAAAACCAAAAAGTTTCTGTGTTTTTAAGTTTTCTAGGTTTAATATTTTGAATGCAGACCTTAAACCAGAAAATGTTGAGTGTCAGTGACTGACAGCATCAGAGCTGAGACTGGAGACAGAGACAGACTTTCTCTCTTCTCTGGACCAGAGCCAGGCAGCTGCTCTGATCATTAGGTCAATGTAAGGTCAGGGGGCGGGGCTAACAGCACGAGCGCTTTCCTCCAATCAGATTGTAGCATTTTTAAATCTAAGAGGATCATATTTCTCCTGAGTGGGCGTGGCTTCAGCTCATTCACAGACACGCCCACACCATCCTGGAGCAGAGTTTACTGCCTCATTTTCATGATTTTGAAGTTTAATTTTTAAACTTAGAGAAGTTTAATCTGACTGAAGTTTAACACAGTGAGCTGCAACAGAACAGACCTAAATATAGATCTATGTTCACTCTACAGGGTCTTTTAATGTGAAAGTCTCAGAGACAAAGGAAATGATGGATTTCAGAATAAATATTTCCACCGTCATGACCATCAGCCCCCCCGCTGAGATCGTACAGAACTTTTAACACCTGAAGGCTGAGCTGATAAAAAGACAGGAGAGCACACTGTCACAGAAACTCTGAATCTTAATCTTCATGAAAATGTTTGTTCCTGTTCTGTTGAGTCTGCTTTAGTTTCTGCACCAGTCTGTAAACGTAAAATAGGAATAAAGAGAAAGAAGGAGTAAAAATGTCCGTATTTTAAAAGTGTTGTAGTTAGTCTGAAAAGACGATTTAAACCCTGAACCACCCTGAAGATAAAAACTACAACATAAAAAATAATAAGAATAAATGTGTAAATGTTGTTCTGCATGTTAGGGTGTTAGCCTGTGTTTAAATGCCTGATAATTCTGTAACACTGATTTCATATTTTTACCACAGAGAGCACAAGAACACTGATGTAGATTTCTGCTGACGGTGCAGGCGGTGGAGGCGTGAGCATTTCTACATCTCCTATCAGAAACAGGAACAGAGGGTAACCTTCAGACACATGGCTCTGACATCTCCAACCACTGCAGACTGTTTAAGAAAAAGTACATTCAACAAACCACCTGGAGCCCAATCTCTCTCTGTGAGAGTGTGTGTGAGCACGAGTGTGTGTGAGCGTCCTAAGTGCCCTCTGTGCAGGACTTCCTCTAGTGTCCACAGCATAATTAGATGGAGCTGAGACCATCTGCAATACATCCATCACTGCCACGCACACACCTCTGCACCTGCAATGAAGACGGAGCGAGAGAGCGAGGCCCGAGTCCGGCTCTAATTACGTTAACTCCGACATATCCAGGTTAGAGGAAACTCACTGGTTCTACCTCTGCAGCTCTACCTGCCCCGGGACTTTACTCAAATGTCAACACAATCCATCAGTCTCTAACTAATACTCTAACAGCGTGGAGATCAGACCCAAACACAGCAGGTCGGGCCTCTGTCTCCCTCAGGGCTAAAACTAATGTTAACACACAGATGTAGAGCAGCACCAGTTACATGGCAAATGTTTCCTGAAAACACATGTATGTAATAAATAAACATGTATGTGATAAATAAACACGTATGTGATAAATAAACATGTATGTGATAAATAAACATGTATGTGATAAATAAACACGTATGTAATAAATAAACATGTATGTGATAAATAAACATGTATGTGATAAATAAACATGTATGTGATAAATAAACACGTATGTAATAAATAAACATGTATGTGATAAATAAACATGTATGTGATAAATAAACATGTATGTGATATATAAACACACGTATGTGATATATAAACACACGTATGTGATATATAAACACACGTATGTGATAAATAAACATGTATGTGATAAATAAACACGTATGTGATAAATAAACATGTATGTGATAAATAAACACGTATGTAATAAATAAACATGTATGTGATAAATAAACATGTATGTGATAAATAAACACGTATGTAATAAATAAACATGTATGTGATAAATAAACATGTATGTGATAAATAAACACGTATGTGATAAATAAACATGTATGTGATATATAAACACACGTATGTGATAAATAAACATGTATGTGATAAATAAACACGTATGTAATAAATAAACATGTATGTGATAAATAAACATGTATGTGATAAATAAACACACATATGTGATATATAAACATGTATGTGATATATAAACACACGTATGTGATAAATAAACATGTATGTGATAAATAAACATGTATGTGATAAATAAACATGTATGTGATATATAAACACACGTATGTGATAAATAAACATGTATGTGATATATAAACACGTATGTGATAAATAAACACGTATGTGATAAATAAACATGTATGTGATATATAAACACACGTATGTGATATATAAACACACGTATGTGATAAATAAACACACATATGTGATATATAAACACACGTATGTGATAAATAAACACGTATGTGATATATAAACACACGTATGTGATAAATAAACACACATATGTGATATATAAACACACGTATGTGATAAATAAACACGTATGTGATATATAAACACACGTATGTGATAAATAAACACGTATGTGATATATTAACACATGTATGTGATAAATAAACACACATATGTGATATATAAACACACGTATGTGATATATAAACACACGTATGTGATAAATAAACACGTATGTGATATATAAACACACGTATGTGATAAATAAACACGTATGTGATATATTAACACACGTATGTGATAAATAAACACACATATGTGATAAATAAACACACATATGTGATATATAAACACACGTATGTGATAAAAAAAAACACACATATGTGATATATAAACACACGTATGTGATAAATAAACACGTATGTGATATATAAACACACGTATGTGATAAATAAACATGTATGTGATATATAAACACACGTATGTGATAAATAAACACACATATGTGATATATTAACACACGTATGTGATCAATAAACACGTATGTGATAAATAAACACACATATGTGATAAATAAACACACATATGTGATAAATAAACACACATATGTGATATATAAACACACATATGTGATATATAAACACACGTATGTGATAAATAAACACACATATGTGATAAATAAACACACATATGTGATATATAAACACACGTATGTGATATATAAACACACGTATGTGATAAATAAACACACATATGTGATAAATAAACACACATATGTGATATATAAACACACGTATGTGATCAATAAACACGTATGTGATAAATAAACACACGTATGTGATAAATAAACATGTATGTGATAAATAAACACACGTATGTGATAAATAAACACACGTATGTGATATATAAACACGTATGTGATAAATAAACATGTATGTGATAAATAAACATGTATGTGATAAATAAACATGTATGTGATATATAAACACACGTATGTGATAAATAAACACGTATGTGATAAATAAACACACGTATGTGATATATTAACACACGTATGTGATAAATAAACACGTATGTGATATATAAACACACGTATGTGATAAATAAACACACATATGTGATATATAAACACACGTATGTGATCAATAAACACGTATGTGATATATTAACACACGTACGTGATAAATAAACACGTATGTGATATATAAACACACGTATGTGATAAATAAACACACATATGTGATATATAAACACACGTATGTGATCAATAAACACGTATGTGATAAATAAACATGTATGTGATAAATAAACACGTATGTGATATATTAACACACGTATGTGATAAATAAACACGTATGTGATATATTAACACACGTATGTGATAAATAAACACGTATGTGATATATAAACACACGTATGTGATCAATAAACACGTATGTGATAAATAAACACACGTATGTGATCAATAAACATGTATGTGATAAATAAACACACGTATGTGATATATAAACACACGTATGTGATCAATAAACACGTATGTGATAAATAAACATGTATGTGATAAATAAACACGTATGTGATATATTAACACACGTATGTGATAAATAAACACGTATGTGATATATTAACACACGTATGTGATCAATAAACACGTATGTGATATATAAACACACGTATGTGATATATAAACACACGTATGTGATCAATAAACACGTATGTGATAAATAAACACACGTATGTGATAAATAAACACACGTATGTGATCAATAAACATGTATGTGATAAATAAACACACGTATGTGATCAATAAACATGTATGTGATAAATAAACACGTATGTGATCAATAAACATGTATGTGATAAATAAACACACGTATGTGATATATAAACACACGTATGTGATCAATAAACACGTATGTGATATATTAACACACGTATGTGATCAATAAACATGTATGTGATATATTAACACACGTATGTGATCAATAAACACGTATGTGATATATTAACACACGTATGTGATAAATAAACACGTATGTGATATATTAACACACGTATGTGATAAATAAACATGTATGTGATATATTAACACACGTATGTGATAAATAAACATGTATGTGATATATAAACACACGTATGTGATAAATAAACACGTATGTGATAAATAAACATGTATGTGATATATTAACACACGTATGTGATATATTAACACACGTATGTGATATATTAACACACGTATGTGATAAATAAACATGTATGTGATATATTAACACACGTATGTGATATATTAACACACGTATGTGATAAATAAACACATATGTGATATATAAACACATGTGCATGTACGTGCACCAAAGCTGCAGCTCGTTCTGCCTCTAATAAGTCCTGATGCAGCAAAGGATTCTGGGACTTTTCCAGCTGCTTAACTTGTGCAATCAGGACACTCTGGTTCCCAGAGGGTTAAACTGCACTGGTACTGTTGGCACATACTTACACTCAACAGCCACTTTATTAGGTACACCTGTTCAAATGCTTGTTCACACAAACATCTAATCAGCCAATCACATGGCAGCAAATCAGGCATGTGGACACAGCGGGACTCTGGGCCTGCCGGCTGGAGCTGGACTGTGGATCTGTGAGGGACTGAGATTGTCTCTGGGGGATCAGGAAGTCCTCCATTCTGTCTCTGCTGGGATGTTGTGGGTTTTTCAGTACACAGATGAGGACAGGCTCCTGTCCCCCTTCTCTTTCTGGACTGTCTGTCTGTAGAGGGCGCTGTGGAGGGTTCTGGAGTCTGTGGAGGAGCGGACATTTGTGAGGGAGATAGACTTCTAGAAGGATTTAGTCTGTGGAACAGAAGGCTGGTCATTTATTCTACATGTATCTGCATCAAGCATAAACTCTGCTAGAGCCTCAGTCAGAAACCTGCTGTTATCAGATATTATACTGACTTATTCTTTAATGTAAGCTCTGTGAGCTTCATAAACACATGAACCAAGGGCCAAAGATCTCCAGAGTCCTCATACTTCTCTATAACTGTCTGAGGTAAAAAAGTAAAACACATTAGTTAAAAAATGAAATAATTACCTCAAAATAATGTAAAAATGTGATAGAATAGAATTTAATACATAAAAATCTTTGTTTTGATTTCAGATTAGTTTTTATAACCTTTCTGAAATGACATTACTGCAGCACACGGGTTCTTAGAGTCCAGGTTGTCCTGAAGACTAACGCCGTGTTTCCATCAGGGGGGTCCGGTTTGATTCAGTTTGGTTTGGTTTGGTTTGGTATGGTTTGGTACGTTAAACCCAAACTAGTTAGCGTTTCCACAGACACCAGTGCCCTTGCTTGGTGGGCGGGGCTGTAAAGGTGATGAATGTGAAGTCACAGTCAGCGTGAGTCAGCTGGTCCAGCAGCAGAGTTAAAGAAAGGATGAGTGACAGAAATCAGTAGGAATAAGCAGTAAACAGCTTTATTTCAGCTGAAAGTGCTTTAAAAAAAATAACTACATCTTAATGTTAACAGCTGTCAGTCCAGATCCTCAGCTGATGAATACGTGAACAGAGACGGTTTGAGTCGTAACGCTGCGTTAATATGTGAATATATCTAGTCTAGAACAGTTTATACCACAAAACATGAAAGTTTAGAGCTGTACTGTGAGAACTCACTGCATTAAAAATAAAGTTAAAGTTCAGCTGGTGTTAAAATCAAGCTAGATTAAGTCAGAAATCCGGGATGCGCTGATCTGGTTTTAAAATAGTCTGCAGCCTGAAGTTTTACAAACACGTCCAACAACCACAGAGCGATGTTTTCACAGGTTAGCTAACGTAAGACGTAGATTAATAACTAGTTAGAGAGGAGAATAAAACTGTTCTAAGGCTTCGTATTCACTAAACTTCAGCATTAATTTAGTTTCTCATCCATCACTGATGGATCAGGCTGATGTGAGCCTTCAGGCTCTGCTTTGTGTTCTTAAAATCATCCAGATAAACGTCAGGAAACTGGATTTGTGGCCAGATACCAACATCCACAGACTAGGAAACAGTCTGGATCTCCATCAAGTCCAAATATTTCCCATTTAGGCAGACATTAGGCTGCTTTTCTCCCATTTTCGCCTGCTTCTCACAGCACAGATTTCCGTGTTTGACGCTGATGTGACGTCAGTGCAGCCCCTATTGTTGTGTGTAGCTCCACCTTTTGGGAGGTAAGACTGGCACCCCTACGGAAGGGTGCTGAAAAGTGGGACGGTACGGGTCAGTTTTTTGGGACCCTTTCCAACTTTTGCTCTATGAAAACGCAAAAAAATGTGTGCCATTCCGCACCAAACTGAGCCGGACCGCTTGGTGGAAATGACCTACAGAAGTCTAAGAGAGACTCAGTGGATAAAGAAAGTCCAAGAGGGACTCAGTGGATAAAGAAAGTCCAGGAGGGACTCAGTGGTTAAAGAAAGTCCAGGAGAGACTCAGTGGATAAAGAAAGTCCAGGAGAGACTCAGTGGATAAAGAAAGTCCAGGAGAGACTCAGTGGATAAAGAAAGTCCAGGAGGGACTCAGTGGATAAAGAAAGTCCAGGAGGGACTCAGTGGTTAAAGAAAGTCCAGGAGAGACTCAGTGGATAAAGAAAGTCCAGGAGGGACTCAGTGGTTAAAGAAAGTCCAGGAGGGACTCAGTGGTTAAAGAAAGTCCAGGAGAGACTCAGTGGATAAAGAAAGTCCAGGAGAGACTCAGTGGATAAAGAAAGTCCAGGAGAGACTCAGTGGATAAAGAAAGTCCAGGAGGGACTCAGTGGATAAAGAAAGTCCAGGAGGGACTCAGTGGTTAAAGAAAGTCCAGGAGAGACTCAGTGGATAAAGAAAGTCCAGGAGGGACTCAGTGGTTAAAGAAAGTCCAGGAGGGACTCAGTGGTTAAAGAAAGTCCAGGAGAGACTCAGTGGTTAAAGAAAGTCCAGGAGGGACTCAGTGGTTAAAGAAAGTCCAGGAGAGACTCAGTGGTTAAAGAAAGTCCAGGAGGGACTCAGTGGTTAAAGAAAGTCCAGGAGGGACTCAGTGGATAAAGAAACAGCTCAGATCTCTGTAGAGGGTCTTGGTCCTGGCTGGATTCTGCTCCTCATAACTTCACCAGTCCTTCAGGGTCATGGTCTCCTCATGTCCCTGCAGTCCCACAGAGTCTCTGTGCTGGTTTCGTCCCTCACCTTTTCTTCTCTCTCATTTCTGGACTCTGAGAACCTGGAACACTTCCAGGCATCAGACTTAAAACTCTCCAGGACCTCGGTCTCTCAGGTCCACAGACCGGTTCTACCTTACCAACCATAGAACAGGCACCATTATCATTCTGGTAAATCAAGGCAGTGATTGGAGCACAAAGGATGATGGGTAAACAAGGGCTGATGGGAAGTGTAGTTCCCTACTCTGCCAAATTAAAACAACTCGACTTTTTCTCTGAGGACCTTCCAGTTCAACCGTCACATCTACAAAGACGTGGTTGGTGTTAAATATTCATCTGTTCTCTGGTAGTTTCCTTTCCCTCTCTGAGTCTGAACACAAATATCTGTACTTAGACTGCTCTACGCGCCGTTACCTCCCAGACCTGCAAATCCAGCCAATCATAGCTCTATCACTTCCACACCTGGCCTTTAACCCTTGCTAGTGTTTCGGTTTAGACGGCTCTGTTCCTCTGAGGCTCTTTAACAGAGAGCTGAGGGTCTAAAGGATGTGTGGTCGTCTCCTCAGGACTTCAGCCGTTTGTTCCCTGAAAGTAAACCTTAAATCTAAACGGCGATGGGTCTGAGCGTGGCTGCGTGTCCTCCTGGCGTTGAGCTCCAGTCATTCACAGAGACGAGGATGGAGGCTGACACATCCACACACTGAGCGCAGGAACGTTAGGAGAGGAACGTGTCATGGCGTGCAGATCCTGACTGCTTTGGCACCTGTCAGTTTCCCTCTTTTTTTCCGTCTCCATCCGTCCCATCTTCATTCTGAAGTCGTCTTCTTCTCCTGGCTTCTATTTAGAGTCCGCTTTCTGCCTTTAATTCTCTGCTCCTTCATTAGACACCTGTCACTACGGCGTCCTCCTCGGCCCGCAGCCGTGTCAGCTCTCCTCACCGTCACCGCCTCGGCGTACATGTGTGATTTAAGAGACATCGCCGGTCCAGCTGCGTGTGCGCCTCCTCGCCGTTTCTATGTGTGTCCGGTTGTGTCAGCTCTCCTGTCAGTAGAAAATCATGGAGCAGTCAGAGACGGCTGCAGAGTTACGGCCAGGCTCTCTCATAAACGCCACTGTCTACAGGGCGAGAGCGCTCTGGTCTTAACCTCTGACTGTCAGGACGTCCTGCAGTCAGCAGAGATGTCAGCTGGTCATGAAGCTTTAAAAGAAACTCTGATAAACCAACACTTCAATAAATGCATGACCTCTGACCTCCTCCATCAACAGCTGCAGCTTTACTGAGGTATTCTGCAGTTTCCATCTCCACTAACAGGCCTGGCTGATAAACGCGATCTCAGGGCTGTCCAACTCAAGGCCCGGGGACCAAATCTGGCCCAGAGTCGGCCTGCAGGATCATATCATATTTTTTATTATAACTCGGCCTTCGTTATGAGGTCTGCAGACTTTCTCCAGCATAAAATGTGAATTTAACCTAAATGGTTTTAAACATCCTAAAGTCATCAAAATTAGAAAAAGAAAGACTAAAGAAAACAAGATAAAAAGTCAGAGATGTGGAAAAAAACAGGTTGTGTTGACAGATTTTTAATTTTGCATCTCACGATTATGACTTCCACTTATGTTTTTTTGTTTTTCCAATCTTGATGTTTTCAGTTTTATTATCTGACCTTTTAGATGCAGGATATTAAACTCAGTAAACATGAACGACTAAGAGGTGTGTTTTTCTGCCCAAACTTGTTCTTCATTCTCTTTTGAACTAAAATATTGAAAAATTATAAATCTGTGACTTCACAATATTCCTGTTTTTACATAAAGTCCTCGTGCCTTTAGGAATCAGAGGCGTTATTTAGAGTGCACGTCACGGCCGCTCTGTGTCTCTTTCTCTATTCTCAGTCATTCAGGCTCTCTTCTTCAGTTTCTAAGTCTCTGCACATGCTCTGTTCAGCAACACATGACACGACAATGGAACTGCCTGTCATTGGTTGTCAGAGCCAAGTCACAATGCATTCAGGGATACAAACAGATAATATGGTAGCAGGCTAAAGGGCTAACTGCAGGAGTGATTATAAACGGATATAAAGACGTCCAGTATCAGTTGACGAGTCTTAGTCATCACAGATCTATTTTTGTTAGTCTAGTTTTAGTCATCACAGATCTATTTTTGTTAGTCTAGTGTTTGTCATCACAGATCTATTTTTGTTAGTCTAGTTTTTGTCATCACAGATCTATTTTTTTTAGTCTAGTTTTAGTCGTCACAGATCTATTTTTGTTAGTCTAGTTTTTGTCATCACAGATCTATTTTTGTTAGTCTAGTTTTAGTCATCACAGATCTATTTTTGTTAGTCTAGTTTTAGTCATCACAGATCTATTTTTGTTAGTCTAGTTTTAGTCATCACAGATCTATTTTTTTAGTCTAGTTTTAGTCATCACAGATCTATTTTTGTTAGTCTAGTTTTAGTCATCACAGATCTATTTTTGTTAGTCTAGTTTTAGTCATCACAGATCTATTTTTGTTAGTCTAGTTTTTGTCATCACAGATCTATTTTTGTTAGTCTAGTTTTTGTCATCACAGATCTATTTTTTTTAGTCTAGTTTTAGTCGTCACAGATCTATTTTTGTTAGTCTAGTGTTTGTCATCACAGATCTATTTTTGTTAATCTAGTGTTTGTCATCACAGATCTATGTTTGTTAATCTAGTGTTTGTCATCACAGATCTATGTTTGTTAATCTAGTGTTTGTCATCACAGATCTATGTTTGTTAATCTAGTGTTTGTCATCACAGATCTATGTTTGTTAATCTAGTGTTTGTCATCACAGATCTATGTTTGTTAATCTAGTGTTTGTCATCACAGATCTATTTTTGTTAGTCTAGTTTTTGTCATCACAGATCTATGTTTGTTAATCTAGTGTTTGTCATCACAGATCTATGTTTGTTAATCTAGTGTTTGTCATCACAGATCTATTTTTGTTAATCTAGTGTTTGTCATCACAGATCTATTTTTGTTAGTCTAGTTTTTGTCATCACAGATCTATTTTTGTTAATCTAGTGTTTGTCATCACAGATCTATTTTTGTTAGTCTAGTTTTTGTCATCACAGATCTATGTTTGTTAATCTAGTGTTTGTCATCACAGATCTATGTTTGTTAATCTAGTGTTTGTCATCACAGATCTATGTTTGTTAATCTAGTGTTTGTCATCACAGATCTATGTTTGTTAATCTAGTGTTTGTCATCACAGATCTATGTTTGTTAATCTAGTGTTTGTCATCACAGATCTATGTTTGTTAATCTAGTGTTTGTCATCACAGATCTATGTTTGTTAATCTAGTGTTTGTCATCACAGATCTATGTTTGTTAATCTAGTGTTTGTCATCACAGATCTATTTTTGTTAGTCTAGTTTTAGTCATCACAGATCTATTTTTGTTAGTCTAGTTTTTGTCATCACAGATCTATGTTTGTTAATCTAGTGTTTGTCATCACAGATCTATTTTTGTTAGTCTAGTTTTAGTCATCACAGATCTATGTTTGTTAGTCTAGTGTTTGTCATCACAGATCTATGTTTGTTAATCTAGTGTTTGTCATCACAGATCTATGTTTGTTAATCTAGTGTTTGTCATCACAGATCTATTTTTGTTAGTCTAGTTTTAGTCATCACAGATCTATTTTTGTTAGTCTAGTTTTTGTCATCACAGATCTATGTTTGTTAATCTAGTGTTTGTCATCACAGATCTATTTTTGTTAGTCTAGTTTTAGTCATCACAGATCTATGTTTGTTAGTCTAGTGTTTGTCATCACAGATCTATGTTTGTTAATCTAGTGTTTGTCATCACAGATCTATGTTTGTTAATCTAGTGTTTGTCATCACAGATCTATTTTTGTTAGTCTAGTTTTAGTCATCACAGATCTATTTTTGTTAGTCTAGTTTTAGTCATCACAGATCTATGTTTGTTAATCTAGTGTTTGTCATCACAGATCTATTTTTGTTAGTCTAGTTTTAGTCATCACAGATCTATTTTTGTTCATCTAGTGTTTGTCATCACAGATCTATTTTTGTTAGTCTAGTTTTAGTCATCACAGATCTATGTTTGTTAATCTAGTGTTTGTCATCACAGATCTATGTTTGTTAATCTAGTGTTTGTCATCACAGATCTATTTTTGTTAGTCTAGTTTTTGTCATCACAGATCTATGTTTGTTAATCTAGTGTTTGTCATCACAGATCTATGTTTGTTAATCTAGTGTTTGTCATCACAGATCTATTTTTGTTAGTCTAGTTTTTGTCATCACAGATCTATTTTTGTTAGTCTAGTTTTTGTCATCACAGATCTATGTTTGTTAATCTAGTGTTTGTCATCACAGATCTATGTTTGTTAATCTAGTGTTTGTCATCACAGATCTATGTTTGTTAATCTAGTGTTTGTCATCACAGATCTATGTTTGTTAATCTAGTGTTTGTCATCACAGATCTATTTTTGTTAATCTAGTGTTTGTCATCACAGATCTATTTTTGTTAGTCTAGTTTTTGTCATCACAGATCTATGTTTGTTAATCTAGTGTTTGTCATCACAGATCTATGTTTGTTAATCTAGTGTTTGTCATCACAGATCTATTTTTGTTAGTCTAGTCTAGTTTTTGTCATCACAGATCTATGTTTGTTAATCTAGTGTTTGTCATCACAGATCTATGTTTGTTAATCTAGTGTTTGTCATCACAGATCTATGTTTGTTAATCTAGTGTTTGTCATCACAGATCTATGTTTGTTAATCTAGTGTTTGTCATCACAGATCTATGTTTGTTAATCTAGTGTTTGTCATCACAGATCTATGTTTGTTAATCTAGTGTTTGTCATCACAGATCTATGTTTGTTAATCTAGTGTTTGTCATCACAGATCTATTTTTGTTAGTCTAGTTTTAGTCATCACAGATCTATTTTTGTTAGTCTAGTTTTAGTCATCACAGATCTATGTTTGTTAATCTAGTGTTTGTCATCACAGATCTATTTTTGTTAGTCTAGTTTTAGTCATCACAGATCTATGTTTGTTAGTCTAGTGTTTGTCATCACAGATCTATGTTTGTTAATCTAGTGTTTGTCATCACAGATCTATGTTTGTTAATCTAGTGTTTGTCATCACAGATCTATTTTTGTTAGTCTAGTTTTAGTCATCACAGATCTATTTTTGTTAGTCTAGTTTTAGTCATCACAGATCTATGTTTGTTAATCTAGTGTTTGTCATCACAGATCTATTTTTGTTAGTCTAGTTTTAGTCATCACAGATCTATGTTTGTTAGTCTAGTGTTTGTCATCACAGATCTATTTTTGTTAGTCTAGTTTTTGTCATCACAGATCTATTTTTGTTAGTCTAGTTTTAGTCATCACAGATCTATGTTTGTTAGTCTAGTGTTTGTCATGGTAAAAGGCTGCAGACCAGTAGTTTTAGTGGATGAAATGAACACTGCTGTAGGATTCTCTTGATGAAGTCGTCCCTCTGTCTTTGGTCTCCTGCTGTTTTCCTCAGTAAAGATGAGTGAACGCTCCGGTGTGTAGCCGGCCTACAGAGATCTGTATTTGTTACAGACGTTGAGATAAAAACGGCTCTCTAAAACCCTGAAAACTCTGCGGTCTGCCCTCGGCTCATCATCCGTTTTTGTCAAAACACTTGAAAGCGCTCTTCACCTCCGCCCACCGTAACACAGAGCTCACCTCTTTCATACCTACAGCCTGAATTTGTAGGACTGCAGCAGTGAAACTCTCTTATGGATCCACGTGGTCCTGCAGAGAGGGTTTATGAGGAGAGCTGCTCTAAACGCTCCAGCCTTGCCACAGATTTAATCAGTTGTACGACAGTCAGTTAAATTTTTATTCACAAAATCACTCCACTCCACAGCTGTAAATCAATAATTAGGGAAACTTTGTTCCCATGGAAACAATATTTGCTAACACAGGGCCTTTCAGGACTTTGGTGAGTGGCGTTAGCTCGGCTCCATCTCTGACTGCTGCTCTCTCTGTTTGTCAGAACTGAACCAATCATCTTATTAGGTGCTGAAATAGTGAGGCAGCGCTCAGAGAGCCTAATGTAATAGCAGAGGCTTCATTCTAATGTGTTCAGCTGTGGAACACATTCATTTATTACAGTTATTCTAATAAAACTGCAGCCCTGTGCGTTTCTCAGTGTCCCCCGGTACAGTACATTAGACTATTTTATTCTCTAATCACCCTGGGGGATCATTTTAGCCTGTTTCCAAACCACTGAGTTGTCAGCTCCTCACAGCCAGCAGAAATCCTGGGACGAGGAAAGAAACACGACGGTTTTTCATAAATACCCCACAGACGTGGAAGGTAGCATCTGGGAGAGACGGCGAGGTCGGGCTGACACACTTTCCTCTGGTTGGTCCGTGTAAGCATGTTTGAAGCCTGTTCTACTATTACAGTGATTTTACAGGAAGGAGCTGATGAGTAGAGAAGACATTCTCCAGTCCTGATGTGCACTAGCATCAACCCAGCCTCAGGTAAAACTACAGCAGAGATCTGAAAACAGCTCAGGATGACGTTTGGCTTCTAACAGTCTAGACGTGATCGATATTTCACTCTGAGAGTTCAGTCCTGCTAATGAGAGAAGGTGTCTGCTAAGGTTCACCGTCCTGCTGGTTTAGATCAGTAAAGGACTCTTCTGTTGGGTTTATCTGACACCCCCTTAGCTCCCTGATAGGCTGCCCTCTTATGGGACCTCTAGGTGACAGGCTGCCCCTACCGCGGTGCTTTTCCACAGGACAATACCCGATAGAGCGCCCCCTAGGTTGCTGTCCAAACAGACTAAACCTAATAAAGTGCATTAAGTGAAAACAGAATTTGAGATTTTTTTTTGCAACTTCATTAAAAAACTGAAATCTGACATAAACAGCAGCTCAGGATCCTCCATCGCTCTCATCTTTGCTGAGATGTTTCCTGACCTTTGTTGGACTTGAGTCAATATCAGACAAAGATAACCTGAGTTAATAAAGTCAGAGTTTAAATGATGGTTTCATTATTCAGGGTAAATCCATCCAGACCTACCTGGTCCTGGTCCAACAGTCACTCCCCCTAATCCTAATCCCTGGTTGTCCCATCCTTGGCGTTTGTGATAACTGTCAGTGAGTCTTTCTCATCACTGTGGAGGAATGTTGTCCCATTCTTCTCTGCAGAATAGTTCTCATTCAGCCTCACTGGAGGGTTGTCCAGCATGAACGGCCTGTTTAAGGTCACGCCACAGCATCTCAGTCAGATCTAAGTCCAGACTCTGACTAGACCACTCCAGAACCTTCATCTAGTCTTTAGTCCATTCAGAGGTGGACTTGCTGGTGTGTTTGGGATCATGTCCTGCTCCAGAACCCAAGTGGTCTTGATCTTGAGGTCATGAACTGATGGTCGGACATTCTCCTTCAGGATTTTCTGCTGGAGAGCAGAATTCATGGTTCTAGTGGTCCAGGTCCTGGTCCAGACCATCACACTGCCACCACCATGTCTGACTGTTGGTCTGATGTCCTGCTGATGAAATGCTGGGTTAGTTTAACCGCTTTTCTCCCTCATGTTCTCATAAACCTGCTTCTAAGGACACTGATGATGAAACCTGACTTTAGTAACTCAGGTTATCATTATCTGATGTTAACATTAGCATGATGATACATCATTTAAACCTGACTTTAGTAACTCAGGTTATCTTTTTCCGATGTTAACATTAGTCTGATGATCTATCATTTAAACCTGACTTTAGTAACTCAGGTTATCTTTATCCAGTGTTAACATTAGTCTGATGATCCATCATTTAAACCTGACTTTAGTAACTCAGGTTATCTTTTTCCGATGTTAACATTAGCGTGATGATCCATCATTTAAACCTGACTTTAGTAACTCAGGTTATCTTTATCCAGTGTTAACATTAGTCTGATGATCCATCATTTAAACCTGACTTTAGTAACTCAGGTTATCTTTTTCCGATGTTAACATTAGCGTGATGATCCATCATTTAGAGAACAAGCTCTGATCTTTGAGATAGGAAGGGAGAAGCTACTTGGTAAGAGGAATCTGCTTTTGGTTGTTTCAGTTGGAAGTAGGTTGTTGGCAGTTTTGCTTAGGCTGAACGTGTTAGTTTCACTCTCTCTGCAACAATAGGTGAGGCAGTTGACGCGTGTGGCTCCCTCTATTGATTGCTAAAAGTGTAAACTGCCGGGGCGGAGTTTCACTGTAGTCCAAGCTTTAAGAGAGTTTGAATCTAAATTTGCCAGCTGGGGCGGTTAGCGGCTGTGCACAATCAACTCAATTGTGCACATCTGTGGCATATCTCTCTATATAAGTACACAGACTGCGCTGAAGCGTCAGCGTAAGCGTCAGCCCTTGTGGAAGCCCAATTGTGTGAAGACCACATTGGGTAAAGACCGGCGAGTCTACCTGTGCGAGTCCACCGAGCAAGGCCACCGACAGGCAGCACTGCCTCATAACAGTCTAACGCACCCCAGCAGACTAACGCAACATGTGCAACCAAAAAATACAAGTCATATATGGGAACAGAAAGAAGCACAATAGTTACAGAAAACGAAACCTGCATAATCTATCCACTTTGCAGAATGCCTCTTTTCCACAACCTTTTATCACAGTTGGCCTCTGGAACTGCCAGTCTGCAGTTAACAAAGCAGAATTCATCAATTCCTCACTAAACTGTCTAACATTCAGGTCCTAGCCTGACAGAAACTTGTCCGTCCTGAGAACACTGTAACACCAACTGCTCTATCAGCTGATGCAGTGTTCTCTCATACACCTCGCTCTTCTGGCCGAGGAGGTGGCACAGGCATTATTCTCTCTCATAGCTGGAACTTCAGCCAGTTCAAACCCTTGGACAATAACACCTCATTTGAATATCATGCAGTACAGGTCACTGCCCCAATAAAGGCTTACATGGTTGTGGTATACCGCCCACCTGGGGGTCACCTGGACAACTTTATTGTGGAACTGGACATGTTACTCTCAGACATCCCTGATGATGGCACACCATTGGTTGTCATGGGTGACATGAACATCCACTTGGATAGAGCCCAGGCTACTGATTTTATTTCACTACTGTCCTCCTTTGACTTGAAACTGGTTCAAACGCCTCCTACACACAAGGCTGGTAATACACTGGATTTGATTCTAACTCGCAATTGCTCCACGGCTAATTTGAGTGTAACACCACTTCACCTCTCTGACCACTACTTCATTCAGTTCTCACTTGGCTTACCTGAACTTCAACAATCTACTACTCAATTAAGATCATACCGCAGAAACCTTCGGTCACTTGACCCAGCACAGCTGTCTGACGAGGTCTCAGCTGCACTAGCCTCATGTAACGAGTCCTTCACACTCACTGTTAACGAGGCCACAGACACATTCTGCTCCTCACTGACCTCCTCTCTGGACAAACTCTGCCCTCTGGTGTCTAAGCCTATTCGTAATACTCCACCTTGTCCCTGGCTCACTGAGGTCATCAGAACCCAAAGGGCAGGGCTCAGAGCGGCAGAGAGAAAATGGCGTAAATCCAAACAAACCACTGACTTGAGTGCCTATCAGCAAAAACTGTCCTGTTTTACCTCTGCTCTAAAATCTGCTAAGAAGGCGTTCTATCAATCAAAGATCTGTGCTGCCACTGATGCACGCAAACTCTTCTCTGCTTTTAACTCGCTCCTCTCTCCTTCAAACCCACAACCCTCCAGTATGTTGACTCCAGACATGTTCGCCTCCTACTTCACTGACAAGGTTTCTACCATCAGCAACCAATTCTCTGAGCCTGTCCAACTCAGTTTTCTGCCACCAGCTAGTGATGCATCACTTAGCTCATTCTCTCCACTAAGTGAGAGCGAGGTCACCAGGCTTCTGCTTGACTCTAAGCCCACAACCTGTCCCCTCGATCCGATACCATCACATCTCTTGCAGGCGATTGAGCCCACAATCAGCCCTGCTGTGAGTTGTATCATTAACTCCTCTCTGTCCACAGGTGTTTTCCCAGCTGCTTTCAAGCAAGCGCGGGTTACACCACTGCTCAAAAAACCCACTCTCAACCCAGCCCTGGTTGAAAATTACAGGCGGTCTCACTTCTCCCATTCCTATCAAAAATACTGGAGCGCACAGTCTTCAACCAGCTCTCAGAACACTTGCAGAACAATGATCTACTTGATCAGAATCAGTCTGGCTTTAGGCGGGCCACTCTACTGAAACTGCACTTTTGTCGGTAACGGATTCACTTCGGCTTGGCCAGAGCAGCTGGTCAGTCCTCAGTTCTCTTACTGCTGGATCTGTCTGCTGCCTTTGACACAGTAAAGCACCAAATCCTCCTCTCCTCACTCTCTTGAGTTGGTATCTGAGGATCTGGGCTCCAGTGGTTTTAGTCATACCTCACAGGGAGATCTTTTAGAGTATCATGGAAGGGAGGAGTGTCTAAACTGCATGGCTTATCAACAGGGGTGCCTCAAGGGTCTGTGCTTGGTCCCCTACTTTTCTCAATATACACCACCTCACTTGGTGCAATCATACGCTCCCATGGCTTTTCTTATCACTGCTATGCAGACGACACACAGCTATTCCTGTCCTTTCCACCAGATGACACAACTGTCTCAGCTCGGATCTCATCCTGCCTTGCTGATATTTCTAAATGGATGAGGGAAAGTCACCTTCAGCTCAACCTGCCCAAAACGGAGCTCATTATCATCCCAGCCAGTCCCACTATGGAACCGCAGATCAGTATCCAGCTTGGATCAAATAATCTCTTGCCCACTAAGTCAGCCCGGAATCTGGGTGTCATGATTGATGACCAGCTAACCTTCAAGCTCCATGTGGCCTCGATTGCTCGGTCCTGCCGTTTCGCCCTCTACAACATCAAGAGGATCAGACCCTACTTGACAGAGCATGCTACACAACTCCTAGTACAGGCTCTTATAATATCACGTATTGACTACTGTAACTCATTACTGGCAGGCCTACCTGCATGCACAGTTATACCTCTGCAGTTGATCCAGAACGCAGCAGCACGTCTGGTCTTCAACCAACCCAAGAGAGCTCATGTCACGCCTCTTTTAATCTCTCTACACTGGCTTCCAGTTGCAGCTCGCATTAAATTCAAAACTCTAATCATTGCTTACAAAGCAGTAACTAAAACTGCTCCTGTTTACCTGGAGTCCCTCATCCAGGTCTACACTCCTTCTCGCCCACTACGCTCAGCCAGCAAAAGGCGCCTGGTACTTCCAGCTCATCAGGCTACTAAGTCACTAGCCCGACTCTTCTCCTCTGTTGTCCCTAAATGGTGGAATGAATTACCCAACTCCATTCGATCTACAGACTCCCTGTCTACTTTCAAGAGAAGGCTAAAGACCCAGCTCTTCAGAGAACACTTTGCACTTAGCTAGGCAATTCTCTACTGTTGTCCCCAGTAGTAGATTGAGTCTCAGCCAGACTATTCTCCACTGCTGTCCCCAGTGGTTGAATGAGTTTCCCAACTATAGTTAGCTCGCACTGTCCTGCTCTACTTCTGGGATTTCTTTGCCCAGCTCTTTGGGAATGATCCAGCACTTGGTACTTGGTAAATAGTTGTTGTGAAGCCTAATGAATGGCGATTAGTGATCCCACATTTTCCTTGATTCATTGTTGATGTCTAAAAACAAACAAAAAAAAAAAACATAAAAACAAAAAAAAACACAAAAAAAAACACAAAAAAAAAAACTACATAAACAACGTATATTTTAGGTACTCTGCCTTAAACTCTACACGGCAGCACTTGCGTCCAATTGAACCTGAAGCACTTGATGGCACTTACTGATGTTGTTTCTTCTTGTCTAGATCATTGCTTGTGTTGTTCTTGCTCTCAAATGTACGTCGCTTTGGAGAAAAGCGTCTGCTAAATGACATTGTAACATTGTAACATTGTAACATTTAAACCTGACTTTAGTAACTCAGGTTATCTTTATCCAGTGTTAACATTAGTCTGATGATCCATCATTTAAACCTGACTTTATTAACTCAGGTTATCTTTATCCAGTGTTAACATTAGTCTGATGATCCATCATTTAAACCTGACTTTAGTAACTCAGGTTATCTTTATCCAGTGTTAACATTAGTCTGATGATCCATCATTTAAACCTGACTTTATTAACTCAGGTTATCTTTTTCCAATGTTAACATTAGTCTGATGATCCATCATTTAAACCTGACTTTATTAACTCAGGTTATCTTTATCCAGTGTTAACATTAGTCTGATGATCCATCATTTAAACCTGACTTTATTAACTCAGGTTATCTTTTTCCGATGTTAACATTAGTCTGATGATCCATCATTTAAACCTGACTTTATTAACTCAGGTTATCTTTTTCCAATGTTAACATTAGTCTGATGATCTATCATTCAAACCTGACTTTAGTAACTCAGGTTATCTTTTTCCGATGTTAACATTAGTCTGATGATCCATCATTTAAACCTGACTTTAGTAACTCAGGTTATCTTTTTCCGATGTTAACATTAGTCTGATGATCCATCATTTAAACCTGACTTTAGTAACTCAGGTTATCTTTTTCCGATGTTAACATTAGTCTGATGATCCATCATTTAAACCTGACTTTATTAACTCAGGTTATCTTTTTCCAATGTTAACATTAGTCTGATGATCCATCATTTAAACCTGACTTTAGTAACTCAGGTTATCTTTTTCCAATGTTAACATTAGTCTGATGATCCATCATTTAAACCTGATTTTAGTAACTCAGGTTATCTTTTTCCAATGTTAACATTAGTCTGATGATCCATCATTTAAACCTGACTTTAGTAACTCAGGTTATCTTTTTCCGATGTTAACATTAGTCTGATGATCCATCATTTAAACCTGACTTTAGTAACTCAGGTTATCTTTTTCCAATGTTAACATTAGTCTGATGATCCATCATTTAAACCTGACTTTAGTAACTCAGGTTATCTTTTTCCGATGTTAACATTAGTCTGATGATCCATCATTTAAACCTGACTTTAGTAACTCAGGTTATCTTTATCCAGTGTTAACATCTGATGATCCATCATTTAAACCTGACTTTAGTAACTCAGGTTATCTTTTTCCTATGTTAACATTAGTCTGATGATCCATCATTTAAACCTGACTTTAGTAACTCAGGTTATCTTTATCTGATGTTAACATCTGATGATCCATCATTTAAACCTGACTTTATTAACTCAGGTTATCTTTATCCGATGTTAACATTAGTCTGATGATCCATCATTTAAACCTGACTTTAGTAACTCAGGTTATGTTTTACCGATGTTAACATTAGTCTGATGATCCATCATTTAAACCTGACTTTAGTAACTCAGGTTATCTTTATCCGATGTCAACATTAGTCTGATGATCCATCATTTAAACCTGACTTTAGTAACTCAGGTTATCTTTATCCGATGTCAACATTAGTCTGATGATCCATCATTTAAACCTGACTTTATTAACTCAGGTTATCTTTATCCGATGTCAACATTAGTCTGATGATCCATCATTTAAACCTGACTTTAGTAACTCAGGTTATCTTTATCCGATGTTAACATTAGTCTGATGATCCATCATTTAAACCTGACTTTATTAACTCAGGTTATCTTTTTCCGATGTTAACATTAGTCTGATGATCCATCATTTAAACCTGACTTTAGTAACTCAGGTTATCTTTTTCCGATGTTAACATTAGTATGATGATCCATCATTAAAACCCTGACTTTAGTAACTCAGGTTATCTTTTTCCGATGTTAACATTAGTCTGATGATCCATCATTTAAACCTGACTTTAGTAACTCAGGTTATCTTTTTCCAATGTTAACATTAGTCTGATGATCCATCATTTAAACCTGACTTTAGTTAACTCAGGTTATCTTTTCCGATGTTAACATTAGTCTGATGATCCATCATTTAAACCTGATCTTAGTAACTCAGGTTATCTTTATCCAGTGTTAACATCAGTCTGATGATCCATCATTTAAACCTGATCTTAGTAACTCAGGTTATCTTTATCCAGTGTTAACATTAGTCTGATGATCCATCATTTAAACCTGACTTTAGTAACTCAGGTTATCTTTTTCCAATGTTAACATTAGTCTGATGATCCATCATTTAAACCTGACTTTAGTAACTCAGGTTATCTTTATCCGATGTTAACATTAGTCTGATGATCCATCATTTAAACCTGACTTTATTAACTCAGGTTATCTTTTTCCGATGTTAACATTAGTCTGATGATCCATCATTTAAACCTGACTTTAGTAACTCAGGTTATGTTTTTCCGATGTTAACATTAGTCTGATGATCCATCATTTAAACCTGACTTTAGTAACTCAGGTTATCTTTATCCGATGTCAACATTAGTCTGATGATCCATCATTTAAACCTGACTTTATTAACTCAGGTTATCTTTATCCGATGTCAACATTAGTCTGATGATCCATCATTTAAACCTGACTTTAGTAACTCAGGTTATCTTTATCCGATGTTAACATTAGTCTGATGATCCATCATTTAAACCTGACTTTATTAACTCAGGTTATCTTTTTCCGATGTTAACATTAGTCTGATGATCCATCATTTAAACCTGACTTTAGTAACTCAGGTTATCTTTATCCGATGTTAACATTAGTCTGATGATCCATCATTTAAACCTGACTTTATTAACTCAGGTTATCTTTTTCCGATGTTAACATTAGTCTGATGATCCATCATTTAAACCTGACTTTATTAACTCAGGTTATCTTTATCCGATGTCAACATTAGTATGATGATCCATCATTTAAACCTGACTTTAGTAACTCAGGTTATTTTTATCCGATGTTAACATTAGTCTGATGATCCATCATTTAAACCTGACTTTATTAACTCAGGTTATCTTTTTCCGATGTTAACATTAGTCTGATGATCCATCATTTAAACCTGACTTTATTAACTCAGGTTATCTTTTTCCGATGTCAACATTAGTCTGATGATCCATCATTTAAACCTGATCTTAGTAACTCAGGTTATCTTTATCCAGTGTTAACATCAGTCTGATGATCCATCATTTAAACCTGATCTTAGTAACTCAGGTTATCTTTATCCAGTGTTAACATTAGTCTGATGATCCATCATTTAAACCTGACTTTAGTAACTCAGGTTATCTTTTTCCAATGTTAACATTAGTCTGATGATCCATCATTTAAACCTGACTTTAGTAACTCAGGTTATCTTTTTCCGATGTTAACATTAGTCTGATGATCCATCATTTAAACCTGACTTTAGTAACTCAGGTTATCTTTTTCCGATGTTAACATTAGTCTGATGATCCATCATTTAAACCTGACTTTATTAACTCAGGTTATCTTTTTCCAATGTTAACATTAGTCTGATGATCCATCATTCAAACCTGACTTTAGTAACTCAGGTTATCTTTTTCCGATGTTAACATTAGTCTGATGATCCATCATTTAAACCTGACTTTAGTAACTCAGGTTATCTTTTTCCGATGTTAACATTAGTCTGATGATCCATCATTTAAACCTGACTTTAGTAACTCAGGTTATCTTTTTCCGATGTTAACATTAGTCTGATGATCCATCATTTAAACCTGACTTTAGTAACTCAGGTTATCTTTTTCCAATGTTAACATTAGTCTGATGATCCATCATTTAAACCTGACTTTAGTAACTCAGGTTATCTTTTTCCGATGTTAACATTAGTCTGATGATCCATCATTTAAACCTGACTTTAGTAACTCAGGTTATCTTTATCCGATGTTAACATTAGTCTGATGATCCATCATTTAAACCTGACTTTAGTAACTCAGGTTATGTTTTTCCGATGTTAACATTAGTCTGATGATCCATCATTTAAACCTGACTTTATTAACTCAGGTTATCTTTATCCGATGTTAACATTAGTCTGATGATCCATCATTTAAACCTGACTTTATTAACTCAGGTTATCTTTTTCCGATGTTAACATTAGTCTGATGATCCATCATTTAAACCTGACTTTATTAACTCAGGTTATCTTTATCCGATGTTAACATTAGTCTGATGATCCATCATTTAAACCTGACTTTAGTAACTCAGGTTATCTTTATCCGATGTTAACATTAGTCTGATGATCCATCATTTAAACCTGACTTTAGTAACTCAGGTTATCTTTTTCCGATGTTAACATTAGTCTGATGATCCATCATTTAAACCTGATCTTAGTAACTCAGGTTATCTTTATCCAGTGTTAACATCAGTCTGATGATCCATCATTTAAACCTGATCTTAGTAACTCAGGTTATCTTTATCCAGTGTTAACATTAGTCTGATGATCCATCATTTAAACCTGACTTTAGTAACTCAGGTTATCTTTTTCCAATGTTAACATTAGTCTGATGATCCATCATTTAAACCTGACTTTAGTAACTCAGGTTATCTTTTTCCAATGTTAACATTAGTCTGATGATCCATCATTTAAACCTGACTTTAGTAACTCAGGTTATCTTTTTCCGATGTTAACATTAGTATGATGATCCATCATTAAAACCCTGACTTTAGTAACTCAGGTTATCTTTTTCCGATGTTAACATTAGTCTGATGATCCATCATTTAAACCTGACTTTATTAACTCAGGTTATCTTTTTCCAATGTTAACATTAGTCTGATGATCTATCATTCAAACCTGACTTTAGTAACTCAGGTTATCTTTTTCCGATGTTAACATTAGTCTGATGATCCATCATTTAAACCTGACTTTAGTAACTCAGGTTATCTTTTTCCGATGTTAACATTAGTCTGATGATCCATCATTTAAACCTGACTTTAGTAACTCAGGTTATCTTTTTCCGATGTTAACATTAGTCTGATGATCCATCATTTAAACCTGACTTTATTAACTCAGGTTATCTTTTTCCAATGTTAACATTAGTCTGATGATCCATCATTTAAACCTGACTTTAGTAACTCAGGTTATCTTTTTCCAATGTTAACATTAGTCTGATGATCCATCATTTAAACCTGATTTTAGTAACTCAGGTTATCTTTTTCCAATGTTAACATTAGTCTGATGATCCATCATTTAAACCTGACTTTAGTAACTCAGGTTATCTTTATCCAGTGTTAACATCTGATGATCCATCATTTAAACCTGACTTTAGTAACTCAGGTTATCTTTATCCAGTGTTAACATCTGATGATCCATCATTTAAACCTGACTTTAGTAACTCAGGTTATCTTTATCCAGTGTTAACATCTGATGATCCATCATTTAAACCTGACTTTAGTAACTCAGGTTATCTTTTTCCTATGTTAACATTAGTCTGATGATCCATCATTTAAACCTGACTTTAGTAACTCAGGTTATCTTTATCTGATGTTAACATCTGATGATCCATCATTTAAACCTGACTTTATTAACTCAGGTTATCTTTATCCGATGTTAACATTAGTCTGATGATCCATCATTTAAACCTGACTTTAGTAACTCAGGTTATCTTTTTCCGATGTTAACATTAGTATGATGATCCATCATTAAAACCCTGACTTTAGTAACTCAGGTTATCTTTTTCCGATGTTAACATTAGTCTGATGATCCATCATTTAAACCTGACTTTAGTAACTCAGGTTATCTTTTTCCAATGTTAACATTAGTCTGATGATCCATCATTTAAACCTGATTTTAGTAACTCAGGTTATCTTTTTCCAATGTTAACATTAGTCTGATGATCCATCATTTAAACCTGACTTTAGTAACTCAGGTTATCTTTTTCCGATGTTAACATTAGTCTGATGATCCATCATTTAAACCTGACTTTAGTAACTCAGGTTATCTTTTTCCGATGTTAACATTAGTCTGATGATCCATCATTTAAACCTGACTTTAGTAACTCAGGTTATCTTTATCCGATGTTAACATTAGTCTGATGATCCATCATTTAAAACTGACTTTAGTTAACTCAGGTTATCTTTTCCAATGTTAACATTAGTCTGATGATCCATCATTTAAACCTGACTTTAGTAACTCAGGTTATCTTTATCCGATGTTAACATTAGTCTGATGATCCATCATTTAAACCTGACTTTTAGTAACTCAGGTTATGTTTTTCCGAATGTTAACATTAGTCTGATGATCCATCATTTAAACCTGACTTTAGTAACTCAGGTTATCTTTATCCGATGTCAACATTAGTCTGATGATCCATCATTTAAACCTGACTTTAGTAACTCAGGTTATCTTTATCCGATGTCAACATTAGTCTGATGATCCATCATTTAAACCTGACTTTATTAACTCAGGTTATCTTTTTCCAATGTTAACATTAGTCTGATGATCCATCATTTAAACCTGACTTTAGTAACTCAGGTTATCTTTATCCGATGTTAACATTAGTCTGATGATCCATCATTTAAACCTGACTTTATTAACTCAGGTTATCTTTTTCCGATGTTAACATTAGTCTGATGATCCATCATTTAAACCTGACTTTATTAACTCAGGTTATCTTTATCCGATGTCAACATTAGTATGATGATCCATCATTTAAACCTGACTTTAGTAACTCAGGTTATTTTTATCCGATGTTAACATTAGTCTGATGATCCATCATTTAAACCTGACTTTATTAACTCAGGTTATCTTTTTCCGATGTTAACATTAGTCTGATGATCCATCATTTAAACCTGACTTTATTAACTCAGGTTATCTTTTTCCGATGTCAACATTAGTCTGATGATCCATCATTTAAACCTGATCTTAGTAACTCAGGTTATCTTTATCCAGTGTTAACATCAGTCTGATGATCCATCATTTAAACCTGATCTTAGTAACTCAGGTTATCTTTATCCAGTGTTAACATTAGTCTGATGATCCATCATTTAAACCTGACTTTAGTAACTCAGGTTATCTTTTTCCAATGTTAACATTAGTCTGATGATCCATCATTTAAACCTGACTTTAGTAACTCAGGTTATCTTTTTCCGATGTTAACATTAGTATGATGATCCATCATTAAAACCCTGACTTTAGTAACTCAGGTTATCTTTTTCCGATGTTAACATTAGTCTGATGATCCATCATTTAAACCTGACTTTAGTAACTCAGGTTATCTTTTTCCAATGTTAACATTAGTCTGATGATCCATCATTTAAACCTGACTTTAGTAACTCAGGTTATCTTTATCCGATGTTAACATTAGTCTGATGATCCATCATTTAAACCTGACTTTAGTAACTCAGGTTATCTTTTTCCGATGTTAACATTAGTCTGATGATCCATCATTTAAACCTGACTTTAGTAACTCAGGTTATCTTTTTCCGATGTTAACATTAGTCTGATGATCCATCATTTAAACCTGACTTTATTAACTCAGGTTATCTTTTTCCAATGTTAACATTAGTCTGATGATCCATCATTTAAACCTGACTTTAGTAACTCAGGTTATCTTTTTCCAATGTTAACATTAGTCTGATGATCCATCATTTAAACCTGATTTTAGTAACTCAGGTTATCTTTTTCCAATGTTAACATTAGTCTGATGATCCATCATTTAAACCTGACTTTAGTAACTCAGGTTATCTTTTTCCGATGTTAACATTAGTCTGATGATCCATCATTTAAACCTGACTTTAGTAACTCAGGTTATCTTTATCCAGTGTTAACATCTGATGATCCATCATTTAAACCTGACTTTAGTAACTCAGGTTATCTTTTTCCTATGTTAACATTAGTCTGATGATCCATCATTTAAACCTGACTTTAGTAACTCAGGTTATCTTTATCTGATGTTAACATCTGATGATCCATCATTTAAACCTGACTTTATTAACTCAGGTTATCTTTATCCGATGTTAACATTAGTCTGATGATCCATCATTTAAACCTGACTTTAGTAACTCAGGTTATGTTTTTCCGATGTTAACATTAGTCTGATGATCCATCATTTAAACCTGACTTTAGTAACTCAGGTTATCTTTATCCGATGTCAACATTAGTCTGATGATCCATCATTTAAACCTGACTTTAGTAACTCAGGTTATCTTTATCCGATGTCACCATTAGTCTGATGATCCATCATTTAAACCTGACTTTATTAACTCAGGTTATCTTTATCCGATGTCAACATTAGTCTGATGATCCATCATTTAAACCTGACTTTATTAACTCAGGTTATCTTTATCCGATGTCAACATTAGTCTGATGATCCATCATTTAAACCTGACTTTAGTAACTCAGGTTATCTTTATCCGATGTCAACATTAGTCTGATGATCCATCATTTAAACCTGACTTTATTAACTCAGGTTATCTCTTTCCGATGTTAACATTAGTCTGATGATCCATCATTTAAACCTGACTTTAGTAACTCAGGTTATCTTTATCCGATGTTAACATTAGTCTGATGATCCATCATTTAAACCTGACTTTATTAACTCAGGTTATCTTTATCCGATGTCAACATTAGTCTGATGATCCATCATTTAAACCTGACTTTAGTAACTCAGGTTATCTTTATCCGATGTCAACATTAGTCTGATGATCCATCATTTAAACCTGACTTTAGTAACTCAGGTTATCTTTATCCGATGTTAACATTAGTCTGATGATCCATCATTTAAACCTGACTTTAGTAACTCAGGTTATCTTTATCCGATGTTAACATTAGTCTGATGATCCATCATTTAAACCTGACTTTATTAACTCAGGTTATCTTTATCCGATGTTAACATCTGATGATCTGAGATGTTGAAGTGTGACAGATCTGCAGGAATCGTCTCTGTCCTATGGAGCTCTGACGGTCTCGTGGTTTCGGTTGCGGCGCTGCTGACTTGGCACATTTTCCGCTGGCGTTGTCACTAACAACCCTCCAGATTCCCCCGCTGATGGTGCGTTCTCTGCCTGGAGCATTCTGTGACAGTCGGAGCTGCTCCAAATCTTCACTACATGACCGGATGGTCTGATGTCTGCAGAGAAACGAGGCTCATGAAGATAAACGTGTGTGAATGTGATGAGTGATTTGGGGTTTAACCCTCTGTTGTCTCCGCCAGTATGGAGGTCATGTTTTTAGGAGAGATGATGCTGAGCTGCTGCAGCATCCTCCATCCCTCTGGAAACATCCTCAAACTTCAGTGAGGAAGTAAGAAGCTATTAAACTGATGAAAGTCAGCAGAGAATGAGTCTGACGACACTGAAATTAAATCAAAACTTTGTAAAAGCATCAGTCTGACTCTATAGGAGCCCTCTCAGGTTTGCTGTTCCAGCATCAATTAAAAGCATAATAACTTTTCTAATGAGTGGAGGAGCGTGTGGTCTGGCCCCGCTGGGTCTGTTTTAAAGTGTAGACGTTTAAATATCTCTGCTAGTCATTTATGTCTGCTCGCCCAGGGTTCCATATACTCAAATTACAACCTATAAACACAATAAAAAATAAATGTTTGTTGTTGGAGGAATCTTCTGGAAGTTTGCATTAAACTCCAGCAAAAGGAAAGTGTATTTATAGTTAATGAGTAAGAGGAGAGGAAGCAGGGAGGGATGTGAGGATGAAGTCAGATGAAGAAGCTTCTGTTTAAATCAGTGTGAAATAATCTAATTGCAATTTTTTCCCCTAATATTGTGATTTAATAGGCAATTATTTTTAGAGTCCTCAAATTATCTATCACTCAAAAACGCAATAACTCATTCTTTATTATTACCAACACAATGCTAGATCAATCAAACTGGGGATCAAAGATTTGACAAAGAGATCTAAATGTGATTTTGGCTCATATGGCACATTTTACATCGCCCCCTGTAGGAGGTCACTGTACACTACAAAGCTGAGTTAATCAAACACATAATGTGACCTGTACCGTCAGCTGATTGGCTGATTGATCACTGATCAGTTCTGGTACAGTAGAGAGTGAAACCATAATCTGGCGTTTCCTGATGATATCAAATAGTTTCTCAGGGCTCAGAAATCTCTAAAACAGAAAAGCGGCGTTGTTCCCTGTGGCCGTCGTCCCTCCGTCTCTCCAGCTGTGACCTCTGAACTCTTCATCCTGTCCGTGTCAGAGGAAGACGCTCCCCAGGCCTGACTCCTAAAACGGCGAGCTCACATCACTGAGACGCCTGAAAACTTCGACCACGAACAAAGGCAGGCAGGACGCCGCATGATGAACGTGTAGCTTGAACTCAGGTAACCTTTGCACCAATTAGCGTCCCATCACTTCTGAAACCAAAGGTGTCCCTGCGTGCACCACGATCACACCGATGAGCAGGAGCTCTACCGGGCAGGTAAAGGTACGCACGCTCTCATTCCTCAGCCCCAGCTCCATCTGCTGCGTGGCCTCTGTCAGATAGATGTCAGCTGATGACATCATGAGCCCGCCAACCTTTCACCTCATCACACGCTCACACTCGCCACTCACACTCCCTCACACTTGGCCTGACACAAATCAAAACGCTGCATGTGACACTCCTCTTATCTGTCCCCTCACTCCCCTTTACTCTGCTCTCTTCCTCCTCCTCATCCTTAGATGTTCTTCGTCACCATCAGGTGGATGTGAAATGTATCATGCCATGAACATGTGAAACAGTCCAGCAGGCGTGTCAGCTGACCTTCATCTCTCCTCTGCTCTAACTTCAGTCTTCCTCCTTCCTGTCCTCCCCCTCCTCTTCCCTCTCCTCTCCCTCCTCTTCCTCCTCCTCATTGTCTCTACATGTTTACTCTGTGAGTCTGTGACTGCATGGAGGAATGATTTCAGCAGGGTTTAAAGGGTTAACATGAGAATGACTGCCTGCATGCAGACAGCGTTAGATCAGTGGTTTTCAAACTTTTTTCACCCAAGGCACAGCATATTTAAGTTGATAGAAAAATAATGTTTAAATAATGTTACAGTCAAGGTGGGCTATAAGGGGAGATAAGGGGGAGAGCTTTCTGGGGCCCAGACAACTGGGGATCATAGAGATAGCAAAAGTGGTCAAAAAGGGGCAAAAAAAAGTCAGAAATGGGCGAAAATTGGTAAAAAGTGGCCAAACAAGGGGGCTGAAAGTAGTGGAAACTTGTTGAGAGTGTCAAAATAGTTGCAAAAATGAGATACAAGTGGCCTGATAGGGTTAAATGTAGTAAAAAAATTAAAAAAAAAAGGTTAAAATTGATTTAAAAACATGGCAAAAGTGAGCAAAAATTGGCAAAAGGGTTGCATAAATGCATCAAAGTGTCAAAAAGGTGGCAAAATAGATCACAAGTGGCAGAAAAGTGGCAAAAAAGGGTTAAATTTACTAAAAGGTGGTAAAATTGGGTTCAAAGTGACGGCAAAAAATGGCAAGAAATGGCTAAACAACAGCAAAATTGGGCAAAAAGTGGCAAAAGGGTAGCAAACATGGGTTAAATGAGGCAAAAAGTTCCAAAAAAAAGTGGCAAAAATGGGTCAAAAATAGTAATTAGAAGTGGCAAAAATGCTAAAAAAAAAAAAAAAAAATGGCAGAAAATGGTTTACGTTGTCAAAAAAAGTGGCAAAAATGGGTACTATTCTGGGTACTATGGATGTTACTGATCCAACACACACACACTGATATCATCAATAAATCCCAACTGGGGAGGTCCCAGTCTCTGGGGTTTTTCAGGGGTCCAGATCTGTGGGCAGGCCTGGTTACAGGTCTTTCCATAAAGTCGTAGTAATAACGGATGGTACAGATTCCCACGGCACACCTAGACCTGCTTAAGGCTCACTAGTGCGCCCCGCCACACCGTTTGAGAACCGCTGCGTTAGACCAACGCTCTCTCAGGTCTGTCTGCAGGAAAGACTCTGCTGCTCCTGTACATGTGAACATCTGAGCATTTAAACCATTACACTCCCACACACTGACACATCTCTGTCATGTTGTTCAGAACGTTCAGGCTTGTTTTGGTCAGGCGTGGATGTGAGGGCACCATCAGGCAGGATGAGGATCGACACAACTCGGCCAGCGCTCTGGATGTCCTGGCATCACCAGGGGTGTGGGAAGAATAACCTCCACAACGTCAGGGTGGAGGGAGGAGAGGATGAAGTCAGTAGGCATGACCCAGGGTCCGGTCCTGGTGGGTAGGAGGGTCGCCACAGCCCCCTGCTCGTGCCGTGGACGTCCCAAGGATCCAGAAAGGGCAGCAGTCTCCAGGCTTGGGGATGGGGGGTGGGGGGTGGGGGCGGGGTCTGGCCTTTAACATTAATACAGACATCTCAGCCCAGAATTCTTTATTTACGTTGTCGTTCTTATTATTAGGTACACCCTGAGGTTTAGTGAGATTTCATTTCAAGCTTAAATTTGAATGCTTGCATTTTCATATCTGCTGCTATAGCAGCTTCTCTCCTCCCCCCAAGTGTTTGCTGTTCTCTGATCAAATATCAGAGTGGTGATAGAAATGCAAGCATCACAAATCAAAGCAACAAGCCCTGACAGGAGAGTGAATCTCACAGAGAAATGTCGGGTAATCTAATTCCACATCCAGGAGCCTACGGGGCCGAGAACAGAGCTGACCGCCTTCAGAGGAAGCTTCGCCCTGCTTTCCTGTTAACTAACATTATTTTAGGAATCACAGGCACACTAAAATTTAAAAACAGCCTCTGAGAGAGGCTGATGTTTCAGAAATGCCCACCACTCATCCAGCAGGTTACATATGAAGACCTGTCTGCAGGCACAGGTCCTGGTCTGCTAAATCTGTTTAGACTGGCAATAAAAAAAAAAAAAAAAACAGCAGAAGGACCTAAAGGCAAACGGGGCGTCCCACAATCAGCAGAGAGGCTTCATGGACCAGCAGACTCACATCTGGAGGGAAAGTCCTGTGGCTCATAGACTGGAGTTTTTTTCTCCTGTCTCTTCCAGAGGTCATTTCACTGACTAAAACTCTGACTGAAAATGCTCAGCGACTAAAGCTAGACTGAGACAGCATACATGGAGTCCTGGGTTCTGGCTCCTACAGACGTCATGATCAGAAATGAGCGGGCCAGAGCGCCGCCTCCTCTTCCTCCCTGTCAGAGCTGCCGTCAGGTGTTCATGGTCAGCTGTGTGCTGGGACGGTTGTTCTTCATGTGAGGAGTGCTGCTGCTGCTAATGTTTCTAACTGACGTTTCACTAATCTGACATCCAGGAGAGTTAGAGAAGGCTGGAACCCAACATGAGACTGAAGAACCGTCAACTAAACCTGAAGCATTACTGAGTATTAAAGACCAGCAGGTCCGACACAACAAGGACAGGAGGAGGAGTTCACCTCATTGGACAGCTTTAAGCTTCAACACTGTCAGCCATCCAACCAACCATCCAACCAAACATCCAACCAACCAAACATCCAACCAAACATCCAACCATCCAACCAAACATCCAACCAACCAACCATCCAACCAAAATTCCAACCAACCAACCATCCATCCAACCAACCATCCAACCAAACATCCAACCAACCATCCAACCAACTATCCAACCAACAAACCATCCAACCAACAAACCATCCAACCAACCAACCATCCAACCAACCAAACATCCAACCAAACATCCAACCAACAAACCATCCAACCAACAAACCATCCAACCAACCATCCAACCAAACATCCAACCAACCAACCATCCAGCCAAACATCCAACCAACCAACCATCCAACCAACCAACCATCCAGCCAAACATCCAACCAACCAACCATCCAACCAACCAAACATCCAACCAACCAACCATCAAACCAAACCTCCAACCAACAAACCATCCAACCAACAAACCATCCAACCAACCATCCAACCAAACATCCAACCAACCAACCATCCAGCCAAACATCCAACCAACCAACCATCCAACCAACCAACCATCCAGCCAAACATCCAACCAACCAACCATCCAACCAACCAAACATCCAACCAACCAACAATCAAACCAAACCTCCAACCAACAAACCATCCAACCAACCAAACATCCAACCAAACATCCAACCAAACATCCAACCATCCAACCAAACATCCAACCAACCAACCATCCAACCAAAATTCCAACCAACCAACCATCCATCCAACCAACCATCCAACCAAACATCCAACCAACCATCCAACCAACTATCCAACCAACAAACCATCCAACCGACAAACCATCCAACCAACCAACCATCCAACCAACCAAACATCCAACCAAACATCCAACCAACAAACCATCCAACCAACAAACCATCCAACCAACCATCCAACCAAACATCCAACCAACCAACCATCCAGCCAAACATCCAACCAACCAACCATCCAACCAACCAACCATCCAGCCAAACATCCAACCAACCAACCATCCAACCAACCAAACATCCAACCAACCAACCATCAAACCAAACCTCCAACCAACAAACCATCCAACCAACCAACCATCCAACCAACCATCCAACCAAACCTCCAACCAACCAACCATCCAACCAAACATCCAACCAACCAACCATCCAACCAAACAACCAACCAACCAACCATCCAACCAAACATCCAACCAACCAACCATCCAACCAACCAACCATCCAACCGTCCAACCAAACAACCAAACAACCATTCAACCATCCAACCAACCATCCAACCAATCATCTAACCAACAAACCATCCAACCAAACATCCAACCAACCAACCATCCAACCAACAAACCATCCAACCAAACATCCAACCAACCAACCATCCAACCATCCAACCAACCATCCAACCAACAAACCATCCAACCAACCATCCAACCAAACATCCAACCAACCAACCATCCAACCAACCAACATCCAACCAACCAACCATCCAACCAAACAACCATCCAACCATCCAACCAACCATCCAACCAACCATCCAGCCATCCAACCAACCAAACATCCAACCAAACATCCAACCAACCAACCATCTAACCAAACATCCAACCAACAAACCATCCAACCAACCCTCCAACCAAACATCCAACCAACAAACCATCCAACCAAACATTCAACCAACCAACCATCCAACCAAACATCCAACCAACCAACCATTCAACCAAACATCCAACCAAACATCCAACCATCCAGCCATCCAACCAGCCATCCAACCAACCATCCAACCAAACATCCAACCATCCAACCAAACATCCAACCAACCAACCATCCAACCAACCATCCAACCAACCAACCATCCATCCAACCAACCAACCATCCAACCAAACATCCAACCAACCAACCATCCATCCAACCAACCATCCAACCAAACATCCAACCAACCATCCAACCAACTATCCAACCAACAAACCATCCAACCAACAAACCATCCAACCAACCAACCATCCAACCAACCAACCATCCAACCAAACATCCAACCAACAAACCATCCAACCAACAAACCATCCAACCAACCATCCAACCAAACATCCAACCAACCAACCATCCAGCCAAACATCCAACCAACCAACCAACCAACCATCCAACCAACCAACCATCCAGCCAAACATCCAACCAACCAACCATCCAACCAACCAAACATCCAACCAACCAACCATCAAACCAAACATCCAACCAACAAACCATCCAACCAACCAACCATCCAACCAACCATCCAACCAAACATCCAACCAACCAACCATCCAACCAAACATCCAACCAACCAACCATCCAACCAAACAACCAACCAACCAACCATCCAACCAAACATCCAACCAACCAACCATCCAACCAACCAACCATCCAACCGTCCAACCAACCAACCAAACAACCATCCAACCATCCAACCAACCATCCAACCAATCATCTAACCAACAAACCCTCCAACCAAACATCCAACCAACCAACCATCCAACCAACAAACCATCCAACCAAACATCCAACCAACCAACCATCCAACCATCCAACCAACCATCCAACCAACAAACCATCCAACCAACCATCCAACCAAACATCCAACCAACCAACCATCCAACCAACCAACCATCCAACCAAACAACCATCCAACCAAACAACCAACCATCCAACCAACCATCCAGCCATCCAACCAACCATCCAACCAACCAACCATCCAACCAAACATCCAACCAACAAACCATCCAACCAACCCTCCAACCAAACATCCAACCAACCAACCATCCAACCAAACATTCAACCAACCAACCATCCAACTAAACATCCAACCAACCAACCATTCAACCAAACATCCAACCATCCAGCCATCCAACCAGCCATCCAACCAACAAACCATCCAACCAACAAACCATCCAACCAACCAACCAACCATTCAACCAAACATCCAACCAAACATCCAACCAACCAACCATCCAACCAACTATCCAACCAACAAACCATCCAACCAACAAACCATCCAACCAACCAACCATCCAACCAACCAACCATCCAACCAAACATCCAACCAACAAACCATCCAACCAACAAACCATCCAACCAACCATCCAACCAAACATCCAACCAACCAACCATCCAACCAACCATCCAACTAACCATCCAGCATCCAACCAAACATCCAACCATCCAGTTTTTTTAAATAAAAACCGTCCTTGGTGTGGACAGGGCCTGAGGCTGAGCAGAGACACCCTCCTGAGGAATCTCATATCAGCCGCTCGTACCCGTGATCTCGTTCTTTACTCAGATTTCATGACTGTAGTTGAGGGTTGGAACAACATCAACCAGTAAATTCAGAGTTTTGTGGCAGACATGACAACAGTCAGTCTCCAGCCACGGTTAAGAACACAGAGAGGATCAGTCCTGGCTCCATCCCTCTGTCTCTGGAATAATGTGTAGGTAGCTCATGAAAGGACAGCGATGTGGTTTCTATGAAGGTTCTCTCTAAAGTTTCTGTGAGTGTCCTCAGAAACTCCCAGCTCTCTCACATTAGTGTATTCTTGAACAGCAGGAGCCGCCTGCTGCAATCACAGCCTGCTGCTGCAGGCCCTTAAACAGCTACAAGTGCATTTCAACATCCAACACAACACTGCCTTTATTGGGGGAAGAATGAAGTGTTCACAGGAAACTGTGATGAGAAGAGTTTTCAAAAAGAGCCTGTGAATCAAAGCGAAATTACACGTTAATCTGAGCGCCGTACAGCCTCTATATGTGCTCAGATTTCCTCCAACCTTTGATGAAGACATTCTTCTCTTTTCTCATGAGACCGGTTTTCAAGCTGCAGAACATTTTGATGACGTCTGTGGTTAAAATGACACAGACTGTATGGTTTGAAAATATGTGCAGTTGTGAAGCAGAGAGTAATAAAATTCTTTTATTAGTTTATAAAGCTCTACATGGCCTCGCCCCAGACGACCTATCAGAGATGGTTTTAGTTTATGAACCTGGACGGACCCTCAGATCCTCTGGTTCTTCTCTTTGGTTGGTCCACAGAGCAGGACTAAAATCTATGGTGATTCTTCCTTCAGTTTTTATGCTCCAAGACGGTGGAACAGCCTGAGAGGATTCGAGAATATCGAGATTTTTAAACCCACGATGAAAACCTGTTTATTTTTTATATTTGTTTTGATAGAAAATTTCAAATCTTAATTTTAGGGGTTTTTTAAGGCTTTTATTTAACTTTAGTTATGATCATTTATGTTTTAATATCCAGTTTCAAAAGCTTTGAATTATTTGGAATGTTAAATCTTTTATCATTGTTTTATTTTTACTTTGACTGTTTTCATGAAAATTTTAATGTTTCTAATTTTATATATTCTTTCCTCTTCTTCGTTGTCTTTTTTCTCTGTCTCTATTTTATCATTCAACTATTTCAGTAAACTACTTTTGTGTGCATTAGTCTCTAAACCTTTTCACCATTTTACCTTTTCGTCAGTGACTTTTGTACAACTCTGGAAAGCACTGTGAACTGCAGCTGAATTTGTCTGAAAGGTGCTATATAAATAAAGTTTGATTGATTGAGAGTGATTGTGTCTGTGCAGCTAGAGTCAGCCAGCTCTCATTCAGAAGCAGTCAGATCAGGTAAGCTTCAGCAGTCCACCGCAGTTTACCACAGCTTCACACCTGTCTCAGAGTGGCTGCATGTTTGCTACATGCAGCTAACATGCAGCTAACCCTATGCATAGCATAGCTAACCCTAACCCTAGCTCCGGCTCGCTCTGTCATGTCTAACACTGCAAGCGTGTGTGTTGCATGTTGGCTGTCTCCCTGCTGTCTCAGCCCTGTCTTCATTTTCACCACAAATCTCCCTACAAGGGACATCTTTCATCGTCTCAATGAGCCTGGAAAAAAGAAGAATAAGAATGAAACAACCAGCCGTGATCAGCTGATCCCAATTATCACCTCTGACCTCCCACAGCCAATCACAGCTCTTTCTCTCACAGTGGTGTTTTAAAAAATGATGTACCGCTCACTAATCCTTTCCTGCATTAATGCTGATGCTGGAAAAACTGAACCTCCTCCACCCCAGCCTCCTCCTTTATAGACTCAAGCTCCACCTCCTCCACCCCAGCCTCCTCCTTTATAGACTCAAGCTCCACCTCCTCCACCCCAGCCTCCTCTTTTATAGACTCAAGCTCCACCTCCTCCACCCCAGCCTCCTCCTTTATAGACTCAAGCTCCACCTCCTCCACCCCAGCCTCCTCCTTTATAGACTAAAGCTCCACCTCCTCCACCCCAGTCTCCTCCTTTATAGACTAAAGCTCCACCTCCTCCACCCCAGCCTCCTCCTTTATAGACTAAAGCTTCACCTCCTCCACCCCAGCCTCCTCCTTTATAGACTAAAGCTCCACCTCCTCCACCCCAGCCTCCTCCTTTATAGACTAAAGCTCCACCTCCTCCACTCCAGCCTCCTCCTTTATAGACTAAAGCTCCTCCTCCTCCACCCCAGCCTCCTCCTTTATAGACTCAAGCTCCACCTCCTCCACTCCAGCCTCCTCCTTTATAGACTAAAGCTCCATCTCCTCCACCCCAGCCACCTACTTTATAGCCTAAAGCTCCACCTCCTCCACCCCAGCCTCCTCCTTTATAGACTAAAGCTCCACCTCCTCCACCCCAGCCTCCTCCTTTATAGACTAAAGCTCCACCTCCTCCACCCCAGCCTCCTCCTTTATAGCCTAAAGCTCCACCTCCTCCACCCCAGCCTCCTTTATAGCTTGTTGCGCCCTTATATTTAGACTTATGCTGGATTAACTCTGGAAGTTATTTAGTGCTTAAAGCAGGCTACCAGGCTCTCTGTGCTGCATTATGGGCTGTTTCCAGTGAAGATCACCAGATGGGGGCAGGAAGTGGTTCATTCACAGAGAAGAGCTTTAAAAAGGCAACGATAGGGGACTTTTATGGCTGCCCAAACCAGTCAACAGCATGGCTTGAAAGTGGGAGTCTTTGGGTCCTTGGTCCTCCTGGTCTTACTAAACTTTCGTGTGGCCTGGATTCTGACTGGTGGTCAGAGGCATGGTTGGTGAGACTGTGTGTCTAATGCTGATGTGCTCAGGAGACAGGGACCATCAAACAACCAATCAGATTATATGACAGTTGTGTTTACAGGTGAATAAATCCCAGACTGTCTCTTTAAACATGGCTGACTTAATTTCCCCACAAAAGCAGCACAAAGTGAACAGTCTGAGCTCTCTTAAGATTCTAGACCCCTCCCCTCTGAAACGGCAGGATGAACGATAGAAACGGTAGAGCGGAGGAGAGAGAGAGAAACAGGGGCTCAGAGATGGTCAGGGGTTCAGTAGTGGACTCAGAGTTAATGACCAGCATGGAGACGGGATGTTTGCTCTTAGTTTCCTCACATTACATTTTCTCTCAGCATGGTGGACACCAACAAGAGAGCGTGTGATAGATGGAGCTAATTAGTTTGGAGAGGAGGGAAAGAAAGTAATAAGAGGACGGAGGAGAAGAGAACAAACTTTAAGAGAGAAAATGAGAAGAAGGAGAGAAAAGTAGTGAGAAGAGGTAACAAGGATGACAGGAAACGACGTTTTCTCTGATTCTAATTGGAGGAAAAATCATCACTCTGTGACTAAAGGTTTGGTGGAGGTTGGAGAACCAACATGGCAACCCAAAACTTTGAGCAGCCTCTTCTTCTCCTCTTCATCCTTCCCTCCTCACTCTGGGTTTCAGATTTCTGTGGTGGTTGGGATCTGAAGCGTCGTCGGTCAGGCTGCAGTAAACTCTCTGTGGTGTCAGAAACACAGTTTTACTGTTGACATCAGGACGGCTGTAAATCACTCTTTCAGGCTTTTCTAACAGAAGTATGTGCCTCAGTCCATAATCCCATCAAGAACCAGAATCCCTGAAACTAGCTGTCCTCAGATTTCCTCTCCTGATCCTCCCATAGATATCTATAGACCATAGATACGCCAGCGCGCTGTAGCAGTCCGCTAAGCGACATGCCTACGTGGCGGCCATCTTGGCGGGGGCGACGTTCTCATTAAAGGCAATGCATGTACACTGAAAATAAATCATAACCTGCTCATTTCTCAACCGATTTTCTTGCGGTTTGCTTTATTGTCAACGTCAAACCGTGTGCTATTAATACAGAACATTTTATTTAAAAAAATGGAAATATAGCCTACAATTTTAGTTATTTTACTCTTTAAGTCCAGAGGTCTGGGAATCGTTTATGTTCAGCCATTATATATTTACAAATATATATACATAGACATATAGTTGTATGTATAAAACTAGAAAGATAAAGATATACATATATAGAAAATATGATTTTAGATTGAAAGATTTAATTGTAAAGGTAATCAAATAATCATTAACATTAATTTATTTGTCTGTCTCTCTCTACATATATATATATATATATGTTTATAGAAACAAACGCACTGTGGAGATAGAAGAGAATAGAGTTTATTGCCATTTGTGCAGGCATCCTTGTTGTTTTAGTCTTCGTGCCGTCTGCAACCATGGAGCGCCCCGACACTTTTGCCCCCACTAGCTTAGCCTCGCCGTAGGCACGCTCAAAGGGGCGTGTCGTATCTTCTCTTCTATATATATCTATGGCTGAGACAACATCCATTTCCTGAGAGGGGCGTTGTCAGGGGCGGAGTCAGACAGCTCATTACCATTTAAAGCCACAGACACAGCTGGTTCTGATCGGGGCTGAAACAGAGGGGTTTATAGACATGAAAACATCAATACTGGAGTGTTTCCACAGAAACAGACTTCTCAGGCGTGTTTTGGGGACCTCTGAGACCGATAAAAACTTGTCTTAGGACGCATTCACACCAGAGCTGTTTGGTCCGCTTTAAACCAACTCTGGTCCGTTTTCTCAGATAGTCCGGTTCGTTTGGAGTGGTGTGAAAGCTCACAAGAGCTCTGGTGCGGACCAAACAAGTGGACTCTGGTCCGCTTGAAAACAGGGGGTCTCGGTCCACTTCCAACTGAACCCCGGTGCGGTTTGTTCGAGGTGTGAAAGCAAAGCAGACCAACTTGTGGACCAAAGACAGGAAGTGGCATAAAGCGTAATGATATAAGCATTTAAATGTGATTTAATACACTCAAATACATGTCGGTACCTTGCTTGGTGTCTGTGTATCCATGGCAACACATCGTAGTCCCAACTTATTTATTCGTCTCATATTGAGAACGACATGATGGACAGCTCACCGTCTCGCTGACTGCTCCTTATGCCCCAGTGCAGGAGCAGAAACCATAAAACAGCGTAAAGTCTGTGTTTTTTTCATTGTTTATGTGGAAAAAGACCGGTGGAAGGAGCTGGATTTCCTCGCTTTGTCTTCTTCTACGCCAGCTTTTCTTCTTGGTCGCCGTTTGTGATACGACAGCGCCCCTAGTGGGCAGAGGTTGTAGGTGTTCAGACGGTTTGGTCCGTTTAACAAAGAGCAGTGTGGATGTGAACCTAACCAAAGGAACAGACCGAGTCCCTCGGACTATCAGGAAAACGACCTTAAGGGGTTAAACATGTGACCTTTAACTCTGACATCAGACACCATAATAACAGTAAAATGTCTCAGTTCAACATCTGTTATGTTGTTTCTGTTCTATTGTGAATCAAATCTGGGTTTAAGAGATCTGACAATCACTGACGTCTGATTTTAAACAGCGACCAGACTGGTTCAGACTGGGGTCAGGCTGGATTAGACTGGGGTCAAACTGGTTTAGACTGGGGTCAGACTGGTTCAGACTGGGGTCAGGCTGGATTAGACTGGGGTCAGGCTGGTTTAGACTGGGGTCAGACTGGTTTAGACTGGGGTCAGACTGGTTCAGACTGGGGTCAGGCTGGATTAGACTGGGGTCAGGCTGGTTTAGACTGGGGTCGGACTGGTTTAGACTGGGTCAGACTGGTTTAGACTGGGGTCAGGCTGGTTTAGACTGGGGTCAGGCTGGATTAGACTGGGGTCAAACTGGTTTAGACTGGGGTCAGACTGGTTCAGACTGGGGTCAGGCTGGATTAGACTGGGGTCAGGCTGGTTTAGACTGGGGTCAGACTGGTTTAGACTGGGGTCAGACTGGTTCAGACTGGGGTCAGGCTGGATCAGACTTGGGTCAGGCTGGTTTAGACTGGGGTCGGACTGGTTTAGACTGGGGTCAGACTGGTTTAGACTGGGGTCAGGCTGGTTAAGACTGGGGTCTGACTGGTTTAGACTGGGGTCAGACTGGTTTAGACTGGGGTCAGACTGGTTTAGACTGGGGTCAGACTGGTTTAGACTGGGGTCAGACTGGTTTAGACTGGGGTCAGACTGGTTTAGACTGGGGTCAGGCTGGTTTAGACTGGGGTCTGACTGGTTTAGACTGGGGTCGGACTGGTTTAGACTGGGGTCAGACTGGTTTAGACTGGGGTCAGACTGGGGTCAGACTGGTTTAGACTGGGGTCAGACTGGTTTAGACTGGAGTCAGGCTGGTTTAGACTGGGGTCAGACTGGTTTAGACTGGGGTCTGACTGGTTTAGACTGGGGTCAGACTGGTTTAGACTGGGTCGGACTGGTTTAGACTGGTGTCAGACTGGTTTGACTGGTGTCTGACTGGTTTAGACTGGGGTCAGACTGGTTTAGACTGGGGTCAGACTGGTTTAGACTGGGGTCAGACTGGTTCAGACTGGGGTCAGGCTGGATTAGACTGGGGTCAGGCTGGTTTAGACTGGGGTCAGACTGGTTTAGACTGGGGTCAGACTGGTTCAGACTGGGGTCAGGCTGGATTAGACTGGGGTCAGGCTGGTTTAGACTGGGGTCGGACTGGTTTAGACTGGGTCAGACTGGTTTAGACTGGGGTCAGGCTGGTTTAGACTGGGGTCAGGCTGGATTAGACTGGGGTCAAACTGGTTTAGACTGGGGTCAGACTGGTTCAGACTGGGGTCAGGCTGGATTAGACTGGGGTCAGGCTGGTTTAGACTGGGGTCAGACTGGTTTAGACTGGGGTCAGACTGGTTCAGACTGGGGTCAGGCTGGATCAGACTTGGGTCAGGCTGGTTTAGACTGGGGTCGGACTGGTTTAGACTGGGGTCAGACTGGTTTAGACTGGGGTCAGGCTGGTTAAGACTGGGGTCTGACTGGTTTAGACTGGGGTCAGACTGGTTTAGACTGGGGTCAGACTGGTTTAGACTGGGGTCAGACTGGTTTAGACTGGGGTCAGACTGGTTTAGACTGGGGTCAGGCTGGTTTAGACTGGGGTCTGACTGGTTTAGACTGGGGTCGGACTGGTTTAGACTGGGGTCAGACTGGTTTAGACTGGGGTCAGACTGGGGTCAGACTGGTTTAGACTGGGGTCAGACTGGTTTAGACTGGAGTCAGGCTGGTTTAGACTGGGGTCAGACTGGTTTAGACTGGGGTCTGACTGGTTTAGACTGGGGTCAGACTGGTTTAGACTGGGTCGGACTGGTTTAGACTGGTGTCAGACTGGTTTGACTGGTGTCTGACTGGTTTAGACTGGGGTCAGACTGGTTTAGACTGGGGTCAGACTGGTTTAGACTGGGGTCAGGCTGGTTTAGACTGGGGTCTGACTGGTTTAGACTGGGGTCAGACTGGTTTAGACTGGGGTCAGACTGGTTTAGACTGGGGTCAGACTGGTTTAGACTGGGGTCAGACTGGTTTAGAGCTTCTAGAACGATCTAGCCTCTGAATGACTGCAGACCTTTACAGAGAGACTGAATGATGAATGAAGGACGGCCAAACAGAGCAGAGACATATTTAGACAGCAGACAGGCCTAAGTGAAGGAGGAGCAGCTCAATTTGCCCTCTTCACCCCAACCGTAACCCTAACCCATTTTTAAATGCAATGAAATTTGTAGTAACTTTAAAAAATCTACATTTTGGATAAAGAATTTACCTATAATAAAAATATTATTACATAGAAATTCTTGTCTCCCACTGTGTTCCTCATGTCCTTCTCCAGCTCCTCCATCGCTGACCACACACACATCTCTGCTTCTGTTCATGCCTGAATATTCAGATCTCAGAGAAAGTCCAGACCTGCTCCATCCTCCTCCTCAGGGCATCATGAAGCTGAAATCATGTGACACACCATACAGGGGAGACCGGGGGCCATTGTAACACCTTCAGTTCCTCCAAACCCTAACCCTGGGGTATAGAAGGCCCAGAGGTGAGTGGATTAGGTTTGAGCTCAAGGCGTCAGTTTTTACTCAGATTTAGAAACACAGATATTTGAACCCCTGAGTTAAAACCCTCATATTTATACTGTCACACATGAACACTCCCTGATCTGTCCTGGTCTGAAGGTCCAGACTCTGGTTTTCCTACAGTAGAGGTGTTCAGCAGAGTCTGCTGTCGTTGCTGTCAGGATTTCCCACACGCTGCTTTTCTTCCTCAGAAATGTCATCACTAACACACACACACACACACACACACCTACACTAGCATCCACCCAGGCGTAGATAACAGCATCCACGCCCACATGTGACACAGACCATGTGACCACAGAGGAGGACGCTCTTATCCACATCAGCCTGAATCATCAGCATTCTGGCTGGCTTTAATTGGCGGCGGCGTGCTGGGCACGAGGGAGGGGAAACAAGGCTAGCAATCATCCCGATTAGCAGAGCGGTGGATTAACAAACAGCCTGACACCTAAAGAGGGACCAGAGGAGTGGGAGAGGGCCGGAATAATGCTGGAGCAAACCGGAATTTCATCTCAGCACCAAACCAACCAGATTAAAGCAAAACTTCAACAACAAAGAGAAAAACGCTGGAGTCTGCAAGAACGGACCTAACACAGACATGGATGCTACTAACGCCTTTATAGGAGTATGAAGCTGCAGAATATTCAGCACTGAGACTGAGAAGAGGAAATGTTTGACCACGGTCAGACTCGCCATCCAGAGCAGACGCCACAGACAAAGCTGTATCCCTAAGAGGAAGGTCTGAGCACCCACTGCAGCCAACAGGAGGAGGAAACAGAGCTGTACTCTCTAACCACGGGTCCTTTATGTCAGAGAAAGTTCTCTCCATGTTTCACCAGAAAACTGAATGACTGCAGCAGCATGGAGGTTCAGCGGTGTTTAGGTGCTGCAGCATGTCAGCGACCAAAGAAGATCCTCAAACACCTCACCAGCACCACCAGGACTGTCTGCACATAAGAATAGTGATGAAGAAATGCATAACAGTTCTACATTTTCAACTATAATTTAAAGTTAAACCAAGATTTTTAACACCAATTGTGATCCTTTTTCTGCTGTTATTATTATAAACTAGTGTCCCACACAGGACCCTTTACTTAAAACCGCCCTCGCTGGATCTCTGACCATTACGGCCCGCTCTGACAGCGTCCAATCCCGCCCACATTCTGCAAGGAATCTGATGATCCATGTTAGATATCCAGAATAACAGACTTGACAACATTTCCTCCCTGAAGGAAGGAAAACTCTAAAAAACAACCACAACGCTCCCGTCTCTCTCATGTTAACGGGTCAAAGATCAGCTGAGAGTCTCAGACCGGTTTAATCCTGGTTATGTTAGTAACCGCGATGTCAAAGTCAGATTTACCTCCTTTATTTAAATCATTGATCTTAAAGTCACACAGAGGAGGGATTGTTTCCTTTCCTCTGAAAGTTCATGCCTCATAAAAACATCAGCTTTCACAGACAGTAGACTCACCTGTACTCTATCAACACTGGGCTGTTAGCGTCCTCACCGTCAGCTGATTAATGCAGTAAGGTTAGTGCATGGAAAGAGGGAATTTTCCCCCAAATAGCTGCATGATGGCTCAGCATCTCTGCACGCCGGTGCATGTTTGCAGTGATTGGGATAGGATGTAAAGCTGTACCTCCTGACTCACTCCCAAAGTTTGCAGAGTGTGCACTTTAAAACAGAATCACAGCAGCTGGTTGAAGGGAGACAGACAAATTTAAACAGCAGCACCGCCAACTATTAGCAAATAAACCAGAACCTCTGACACCAGCAGGAGACTTCTCCTGTGTTAAAGTTTAACCCCTTAAGGCCTGAGAACCCAAACAATAGTCAGAAAATTCAAATTTTTTGGAGTTGAATTGTTCATTTAACTTTCTACTGAAATTTTAAAACATCCAAATTCCCATAAAATTCAATTTTTAGTATCTCATTTCATTCATTAGGTGTTTTTTGAAACTGACAATCCACTTGAGGGCATTTTTATCATTTATCAGATTGTATTCAGAAGTTTTTTTGAGTAATTCATTGAGCATATTGATTAGAAAGAGGTATCATAAAAGTATGTATCAAATATGCGACAATAGGCGTTAAGGGGTTAACATGAGCTTTAAAGAGAGCTGCTGTAGTCTGGGATCCTGGAGCAGGTATCTTCACATCCAGGCGGGCCAAATACGTTTCCTTGTGGGCGTGTTTCAACAAAGTCCAGTTGTTCGAGCTCTGTCAGGTGAACTGAAGTGAAAGGTGCAATAATTTTGGATTTTATAGAAAATCTGTAACCTTGTAAAGCAGACTGATTCGCCCATTTCCGTGTTTCTCATTGGTTAATCCATCGCTCAAAGCTCCCGTCTGAACCATGTGGGCCCGGTTAGAAAGTGACAGGACCAATCAGCGATGAGGGGCGGGACTTTCAGGTGTGGCGGAGTCGTGATGTAAACAAGCAGCTACAAGAGGCTGGTGCAGTTATGAGGAAGGGATTAGCGTGGATGCTGCTAAAGCGCCAGTTTTATCAGAACTTGACGACGTTTCTTCGTTAAAAGAAGAACAAAGAACAGCAGTGAGTTGTTTTCTTTTCAGAAACCACAAAAGTCGAGTACTGACATGTCTACAGCTGCCTGTCGCGTGTTTTGTTGCTCTGATTGGCCCGTAGAGATGTGACAGACAGAACGATCACCCAATCACACTCCAAATTTTTTTCAAATCCTCTGCTCTTTCCCAAACGCCGTCTAAGAGAGGTTTACCATCTGGCGTGTCAGGTTATATGAATTTACCGTGCCACCAGCTCTGAACCAGAACACCCAGGAAGCCTTCTGAGAGGAATCAAGGACAACTGGAGCGACGGTGTGGTGTGCAAATCAACACAGACAGACGGACACGCCGCCAATCACAGTCGTAAGATTTGTCAAACTATTGATGTTTTCCATGCTAGTAAAGCAAGGATAGAAAATGTCTCCTAGAACTGAACTACTCCAAGGATGAATGTCACATGACTAAGATTAGCCGTTAGCTAACAGGAAGCTGCTCCTGACCCACCACAGAAGAAGAGACAGGCGTTGACATAATGAGGCAGAAATGGCGAGCAAATGTCAGATGGCTGAAGTACGTCAGGCGGAGTGGAGTCTGAGTTAATTATGAAAACAAACAGCCTTGTGATCAAAGATGGAGTGTGATCTATTAGGTAGCGGCCCCAGGAGAGCCTGGCTTCATGAATATTAATGAGGCTGTTCTCCTCTCAGCTCCTAATTCAGCCTCATTTACACACATCTCTGTCAGCTCCAACACTCTCCTCCCTCTTCCTCTCAGTGTTTTCCCACGAGGAGACTTAGCACAGCTGTAGAACAGTTTATTATATCAGCGATGAAGACATTAATCCGCTCAAAGAGACAGACAGACAGAGAGAGAGGGGGGGGCGGGGCGGCAGACAGTCAGATTCTGTTAATGATCATGTAATTAATCAGCTTTCAACGCCCGTCCTCTGTTTTTATCCTCTCGTTCAATCTCTCTGCTTCTTCTCCACTCTCCTGCTCCAGTCTTCTACAGCTCCACTGCACGCGCTCCAGTCTGCCTCCAGCGCGTCCCAGAAGCGCCGGGTTACTCGCCAGATCTACGTGGTCAAACTGCATCAGTCCATGTCAGTCAGAAGAAGCTGAGAAACGTGTGAAGCATCAGGTCACCATCAGCTCCTGACAGTGAAGCATCACTACATCTCCTCCTGAGGACTCAGCTACAGAAGGGTCAGAGGTCACAGAGCTAGGAAACCACACATCCTCTGTAGAACACATGAACCTTCTGACCTCCTAGGCCACAGAAGAAATAAAGTCATGGAGTCATATCACAGTGAATGGCATAATGACCTCCATCTGCTGTTCACCTTCTCTCGCTGCTCAGGGATGGAGACAGCAGGACTCCAGGAACGCTTCCAGAGGTCTGCGCTCTCAGTCAGAGCAAAGCGGCGTGCACCTGGAGCGCTGCGGGGGCGGAGTCTTTGGGATTAGGTCACTAACTTAATCTGAGCTAATGAGGGAGAAGGACCTTAGAGAGAGAGGAGACCAAGAACCTGATGGTCCCTCTGACTGAGCTCCAGAGATCCTGGAGGAGATGGAGAACGTTCTAGAAGGAGAACCATCACTGCAGCCTCCAGTGATCTGGAGGAGAGGAGAGATGAAGACTCTCCTCAGAGGAACATGATACCTGCTTGGTTGGTCTCCTCTCTCTCTCTAAGGTCCTTCTCCCTGATGGAGACCATCTCTAGAAGAGTCCTGGTTGGTCCAGACTCCTTCATGGGAGAATTCTGGAGATCTGTCAACAATCCTGTCTCTGCAGATCCTCTGACCTTTGACCCTTGCTTTCTGCTCTGATATCACTGTCAGCTGTGAGGCCTTCTATAGAGAGGGGCGGGGCTTTATAATCATGTCCAATCAGGTGAATTTAGCACAGGTGAACTCCAGTCAAGGAGTAGAAACATCTCAGCACAGATCAGAGACATGGAGAAACCTGAGCTACATTTACTAAAGCTCTGAATAACAGCATAGAGATGGGTGTGGCCAACCAGGCTCCACCCTCAGCGCCATGAAGCTGTAGGACCAGAGCAGAGATGGGTGTGGTCAACCAGACTCCTCCCTCAGCGCCATGAAGCTGTAGGACCAGAGCAGAGATGAGTGTGGTCAACCAGACTCCTCCCTCAGCGCCATGAAGCTGTAGGACCAGAGCAGAGATGGGTGTGGTCAACCAGACTCCTCCCTCAGCGCCATGAAGCTGTAGGACCAGAGCAGAGATGGTTCTGTTCTTCATCCAGCTGTCTGATGTGACCAGGCTTCTCTCAGTCACAGAGCTGTCAGGATATTTTCAGTTCAGTTCATGAAGACAGAGCTGAGTTTGGATCTGAGTTGAACTGGAAAATCAGAGAGTAGATGACGGAGTAGAGGTTGTGCTCACTGGTTTAACTGGGCTCCCAGCTTCCTCTCATTGGCAGAGTCAGCCATGTTTGCTGGCCAGGATTTCTCAGACTGTTGATGCTGTTTGGACGTCATGGTGTTCTTCTTCACTCACTCTAGGGTCAGTTACCTCAGACCGTACCTCCTCCTCATGAGTGAGGTCCGCTTCTACTGACCAGTGCCTCATGAATCAAAAACACTCAAACATCCCTTAAATAAATATAACAGCAATAACAGCTGGAACTACTGCAGACGTACTGGACTGTTTTAGTGAAGACGGAGGAGAAGCTCTGGGTTTACCAGGGCCACCATGTCCATGTGGGTTATAGGACGGCTGCATTAAGGCTCCCATGTGGGCTTGTGGGTGGGTTCCATGGTGGCTCCAGCTATGATGGCCCATGTGAACTGCTAGTGGTTTCAGCCAACATGAGGCCCCTGTCGGCCCATCTAGAGATCCCTGTGCCTGCCCCTGACTGACAGTAAGAATCCCAGGTCTTAGATGGGGCCTAACAGTGTAGAAGCACAGATTTAGATGAATTATTAGTATTACTCTCTCTCCTGCACATACTGCCTTCATATCCACACCCACACTGTTGTTCCACAGAGATGAGAGAGACAGATCACCTCTGGGCCCCCCAGCAGGAGACATCTCTGACAGGAGCGCTCACACACATCCACATTCCCTCACCAGGCTCCTGAGCAGGGGCGAGCGACAGGCTGTCACTGCGCTCATGTGTGAGCGTGTCACCGTGAGAGAACGTGTTCTTAATTAGCCCGCCATCCTGATGACAACACACCAGGGTCAAACTGTGCCGGGCGGCGGCGTGGGTGTGGGGGTGTTAAGGAGCGCCGTTTGACTTCTCTCTTTCCTGACATGTCTGAGAGCTGAAAAACACTCCCTAATCACCCCCGAGCCACACGGCCGCCGCCGCCACGGCGGCACACACCGGGATCAGGGTGCTGTTGATGGATGACACCCAGACCAGCAGAGGAATGCTGCTCTCGCCTTTGTTTCCTGTTTGTAGAGCAGATGCTTCGCCATGGCAAACACCTGGAGCTCCATCTAAAAGCTCCAGGAAGCCGCCGTGGTGGCCCCATGCATGTTCCTCCACATAATGACTGAACAGACATTTAAGGATGGTTTAGTCCTCCGGACCTGATCAGGAGTTCAGTCCGGGTTTGTACCAGGACTAGGCCTGATATTCTAAGCTCTATGCTCTAAAGAGTCTCTGAAAGGTGGAGTCTCAGACGCAGAGAGCGTGCTTTTACAACACTCTGTGGCTGATTCATTCACAGCAGTCTAAGTCCATATTGGAGATTTACATGGAGAATGATGGTGGAAGTCCCTGAGGAAGACCTACAGTTTGATCTTCCTCTGAGAAATCATCTACAGATCATGTTTGCTAGAAGATTCCTGGTTCCTTCCTGTCCTGGAGATATCTGAAAACAACCATAGACACACAGACTCTGCTTAGTTTTTATCAGTAACAGCTGGTTTAAATCCTCTGTTTTAGTTTTTGTGTCATCCCAAACCTGGACAGGTAGAAGAAGAGACAGGAGTGCCGCCTCCTCTTTAACAGTTCCTGTATGATCTGAGAAGCATCCCCACAGCATGATGCTGAGCTCTCAGGTATTTTTACAGCAGGACTGATTTAGGGCGCAGACGTCTAGAGATGCAGGTTGATCCCAGGGTTAGCAGAGTTCCTGTCCTGGATGTAACCTTAAATATCAGCTTTAATATTTAAATCCTTTATCTGTAGCTGTGAGAGAGGCTCTAATGCACTAACATGTCTCAGTCAGCTGTTACTGGGGGTTTTATTTTTCAGTCCAGCCCAGCGCTGGGTTGTTAGTTTCCCTGACTATCACGTCCCTTTTTCAGTGACGGGTTTCTCCATCCTGCAGAGCTCTGAGGGTCTGCTGGTTTTAGTTTATTTGGAGCTCTGACTGTAGGAAGTGAAGATGACCTCAGATAAGAGCCGACAAACCTCAGAGGATGCGAGTACAGCAGACCAGGAGGACAGGACCTGGGGGGGGGGGGGGTCTGAAGACCCTGCTTCCCTGAAAAACCATCACAAATCCAGCAGGTGTGGTTTGTTACCCAGCAGAGTAGGACTTTAATGTTTCCACTCACCTGCCACAGTAAAATCTAAAAGCCTCTGTATTTAAACCATCATCATCATCATCATTATCATTATCATCATCATCAGGTCATGAGGAAGAGTGGAGGCTCATATTCAAGTTATCAGCTGTTTAATACAGGAAATGTTTAGAGGAGGACCAGACCTCAGTGATGAAGATGATGAAGATGACAGCCTTAGACATCCCGGTCCTCTCCTCATGAGGCCAGTGGTTCTCAACGTTGGGGTCAGGACCCCATTGGGGTCATGAGACACTGAGAGGAGGTCTCCAGATGCCTTAAAGAAAAAAAGAAAATGTTTAGATCATTAATATAACATGTTAACCCCTTTTCATCACTTTTTATACCAATTTGGCAAATTTTAGCACATTTGTGCCTCTTAAAACCATGTTTGTCCACTTTAAACCATTTTCACCACTTTTTTTCTGCTCATTTTTTCTAAACCAACTCTTACCACTCTGCCTGTTGCTGCCTCTGTTGGCCCATTACTGCCTCTATCAACCACGCTTTACACACTTTTGCCCATTCTAACCGCAGTTAACCCATGTTTGCTAGTTTTTTGTTTCAATTTTTCATCCCATTCCACATACTTTCCACCTTTTTTTTGTTTTGCACTTAAAGCCATTTCAGCAACTTTTAATTCTTTTGTAGCCATTTTTGCCACTTTAAGCCATTTTAGCACATTTTAACCCATTTTGATTATATTTTTAACAAAAGTTATTCATCTAAAGAAGGCTAAATGAATGAATAAAGATATTTGTTTTTTTTATTAGAGTGGTTATTATTCAGGTCAAACATAAAACCAGACCATGGTTTTGCTGACCTCCATGGGTCCCCAGTTTTCCTGGGTCGCAGAGACCTTCCCCTCTATCCTCCTTATGGGCGTCCTTGTCTCCATACGACTGTTCTTGAATGTTCCTGGCTGTTCACCCACCCTCAGGTCTGGGGGGTCTCTGGTCTCTGGTCTCTGGTCTCTGGGGGTCGTGGGCTGAAAAGGTTGAGAACCTCTGCTCTGCTGCATGAAGCTCCTGGTGGCTAAATCTCTACACCATGAACCAAAACAGCCATTAAAGGCTTGTTTTTAATCTCCTGATCTTTTAACTGATATTTGAAAAGAAAAGCATAAACACTCATGAAGATGAGGTCATGGTCATGTGACCTAGAGGGGAGCCAACCTCTCTGTCCTCATCCCCTCTGGTTTTAGCCTTCAGGAGGCTAGCTCTGAAAAACAACCTGTGACAACACCTGAGGCTGGAGATGACTCTCAGCCTTCATCACCTGGAGCTGCAGTCATTTGACCTTTGACCCCGAGATTTAATCCAGCCTGGCCCTGTGTGGAGTTTCTAGAGTTTTCTGCAGCAGAGTATTAGTCAGAGTATCGTAGACATGTCAATCAGATCAAATGGAATCACATCAGATGATGATGATGATGATGATGATGATGATGAAGATGATGATGATGATGATGATGATGATGAAGATGATGATGATGAAGATGATGATGATGATGATGATGATGATGGTGATGATGATGATGAAGATGATGATGATGAAGATGATGATGATGAAGATGAAGATGAAGATGATGATGATGATGATGATGATGAAGATGATGATGATGATGATGATGATGATGATGATGATGAAGATGATGATGAAGATGATGATGATGATGATGATGATGATGATGGTGATGATGATGATGAAGATGATGA
>NC_054874.1:27500-100000 GCF_018320785.1 Cheilinus undulatus | reverse complement strand
CAGTGGTCACTAACTTATTCAGAATGCGGCTCAGGCTTCCTGTGGCGCTCCAAACCCCGACATTAACGCTTTAATAATGACCTCTGGAGCTGAGTCCGTTTCCTCCCTTCCGTCCAGGCTCTGGCTGAGGATGAAGACCGTCTCTCTGTCTGAATGCTGAAGGAGTGTCCACTAAAGAGAGCGGTTTGAGCGTTCTCTGCTGTTTGACAGAATGAAGAATGAGCCGGCCTCGCTGTCAGAGGAATGAAAACAGTTTGACCAATCCTGAGCAGATTCTTCAGAGGTGTTTTTCCTGTCAGCCCGTTTCAGACAGATTATTTGTCTGCATCCAAATGGATGGAAACTAAAGTAACGCAGACATCTCAGGAGCTGGAGGTTGGACAGCTTGACAGTTGGATGGAAACGCGGCGTGAGTGTTGGCGGTCGCTGGCGGCCCGTGTCTCTGAGAGTGCGGCAAATACCGACGCCCCTTCTGCCGTCATTATTTAGCTACTTAACAGCATAAAGAGAGAGAGGATAAACAGAGGAGAATGGGGCCATAAGGCTGCAGTAATGGGCTTGTAATGGACTATAAAACAGCAGTAAAATCCACACATTTACCCCGGCAGGCCTAATGAGCCCGGCTCAGACTCTAACACTCTGTGGATGAGATGATCGCTGGTACCGACACACAGCTGCCTGTTAAATAAATGACAGAGTGGAGCTCCACTTAGGTCCCTGTAACAGAGAGATTCTCAGTCAATAACAATAAACAGATCAGAGTCTTAGAGGCCCTAGTCCAGGACCATGGTCCAGTAGAAGAGTCCCCTCCATCCTGGTCTGAATAGAACTGGACTTTTAAATCCATCTGAACAGATTAGACCAGCTGAAATCAAACCGACTCAAATTTCACTCTCAGAATAACAATTTTACAAAACTAGTCCCTATAAAAAGTTTTCACCACTTTTTGTCATGACCCAGGTTTTGGTTTATGATGTTTCTGAGTTTTCCTGTGGTTTTCCTTTGTGAATTCTGTGATTTCTAGTTTGACTTTGTATTAGGTTTATCTTAGATGTTATCTGTAGCCCTTGTGTTTCCTTTGTTCAGCTTTTAGTGTTTAGTTCAGTTCATTTCGTGTTTTATATAGTCTTTGTGTTTCTGTGTATTTTGGGCTTTTGTTATTTTCCATGTGTCTAGTTTTTTATTAAGTAATTCCCTGTGTTCCATGTTTAGGTTTTCCCTGTGTTTCATGTGTAGTACTCCGTGTATTTCATGTCTAGTTTATTTCCCTGTTTCATGTTCAGTTTTTGCTCCTTGTGTTTTATGTTTAGTTAATTCCCTGTTTCTTGTTCAGTTTCCCTGTGCTTCTTGTTTTGTTGTTTCATGTTTTAGTTTTCCTCCCTGTGTTTGAGTTTCCCTCCTTGGTTCTTTGTATCCTTCTGTGTTTTCAGTGTTTCTGTAGTTTTGCTTCTGGTGTTCAGTTTTCTGTCCTTGTGTGCTTCTTGTCTTAGGTTCCATGTTTCCTGTTTTATTTTGTAGTTGCCTTCCCTTGTGTGTTATTCCAGTTTTGCTTCCTGCCTGAGTTTCCCTCCACTTTGCTTATCCTTCACCAGTTTCACCTGTGTCTGATTGTCCACACCTGTCTGCCATTGTTAATCACTCCCTGTGTATATGGCTCTGTGTCTGGGTTCATTGTTGATGTCTTTGCCCATGCTACTCCTCGTTGATCTCTCCTCGTGCTTCTTTTGGATTTTGTTAAGTTGATTTTGATTCCTGGTTTTTGTTTCAAGTAAGTTATTTTGTTTAATTAAATCAGTTCTTTATTTTATCTGCATTTTGGGTCCTCCCTTTTGAGTTTTTTTTGCCTGAAAACCGTGACACTTTTATTGATTTTATAATCAGTCATGGTGAATATCATTTATTTTCATGAAAATAATCCTCTTTAATGTCAAAGAGAAAACAGATTTCTACAAAATAATGTCAATAAATAAAAATCTGTAATGTAAAATCAGTGTCTGCATAAATATTCCTCCTTCTAGTCTTTAGTAGAGTCTCCTCTGTCTGCAGTCTCAGCTCTGAGTCTGTGAGGACAGGTCTCAGTCTGGATCAGACATCTGGACTCTGGAAGTTTACTCCATTCTTCTTTGATAAACTGATCAAGCTCTGTCAGGATGATCAGGGATCAGGAGAGAACAGACCTTTAAAGTCCAGACACTCATCCTCTGTTGGATTGAGGTCTGGACTTTGACTCTGCCACTCCAGAACATTCTCCTTGTTTTCTTTAAACCATTTCTCTGGATGCTTCGGTTCATTGTCTGACTGGAAAATAAATCTTCTCTGAGCCGCAGTTCTCTGTCAGACTGAAGATTGTCCTCCAGGATTTTTCCTCTACCTTTACAAGCCTTCCATGCATGGCTGCTGAGAAGCATCCCCACATCATGATGCTGCTGAGAAGCATCCCCACAGCATGATGCTGCTGAGAAGCATCCCCACAGCATGATGCTGCTGAGAAGCATCCCCACAGCATGATGCTGCTGAGAAGCATCCCCACAGCATGATGCTGCTGAGAAGCATCCCCACAGCATGATGCTGCTGAGAAGCATCCCCACATCATGATGCTGCTGAGAAGCATCCCCACAGCATGATGCTGCCACCAGCGTGCTCCACAGTGGGGATGGTGTGTTTGTGGTGATGTCAGTGTTTGGCGTCTTGTCTGATGGTCTCAAAGCTCCATTCTGGTCTCATCAGACCAAAGAACTTTCTTCCTCTTGACCATGGAGTCTCCCACAGTCCTTCTGGTGAACTCTAGTCCAGATTGAATCTGAGTTTTCTTCAACAGTGTCTTTCTCTTTGCCACTCTCCCATAAAGCTCTGACTGGTGAAGAACCCGGCCAACAGTTGTTGTCTGCAGAGTCTCTCCATCTCAGCTGCTGAAGCTTGGAGCTCCTTCGGAGTAGTCATAGGTGTCTTGGTGTCCTCTCTCACTAGTCTGATCCAGGCAGATTTAAACATGTATGTATGTCTTACACATATATACTCATCATGGCATGCATAAAACAAAGGATAGTTGCAGGACGTGTTTTTAAGAAGAAATGGATTCTTTTGAAATGTTTTGTCCTGCAGGTAATAAACCAATTACTGCAGACATTTTCATCTGTTCTGGTAAGAAAAGAAAAACAGCTTTAACAAAGGAGTTTGAAAAAAGAAGAGCAGTTGGACAAGGAACAATTTATTTATCCGATATTTCCAACATCAAGTGTGTGATTAGTGTCTGTGCTGATCTGAGTGAAGACAACCAGCAGCAGCAGAGCTGAACTTGTTGTTTATCTCAGGAATGAAATGAGCCGTCATCCTCCGTCTACTAAATCAGCACGTCAGTCTCACAATATCACACATTTCTACAGTAAAATAAGACAATTTTATGCTTTTTTCAGTGTAAATTTCCTTTAACACACATCCTTTGTGAATCTTATACTATATGGACAAAAGTATTTGGCCACAGCTGTTGAATTCAGGCTTTTCAGTCAGACCCACAGGTGTATGAAGTCCTCACCTGTCCATGCAGTCTCAGACAGCTGTGATCCTAAACGGGTCGTTCTGCAGAGCTCAGAGACTTCAGCGTGGGTCTGTGATGACGACACCTTTGGTGGAATTTCATCCTGCTGGATATTCTACACTCAGCTGTCAGTGATGTTATTAGAGAGTGGAAGAGTTTAGGAACAACAGCAGCTCAGCCATGAAGGGGAAGACCAGGGAAAATCACAGACTGCTAAGGATTATGGGTAAAAGTTTATAAGTCTCTACTGCAGAGTTCTGAACTTCCTCTGGCATTGATGTAAACACTAAACCTGCAGCAGGAACTTCATGAATGGGTTTCCATGGTAACAGCTGTATGCTAGCCTCACATCACCAAGTCCAGATGGAGTAAAACACACCAACGCTGGACTGTGGAGCGACCAATCATCTTCTCTGTTTCCAGTCAGGTGGTGAGTCTGGGTCTGGAGGATGCTGGGAGAACGTTACCTCTCTGACTGTGAAGTTTGGTGGAGGAGGGATCATCGTATGGGACTGGTTTCAGGGTCTGGTCTAGACCCCTCATCTCCAGTGAAGGCCAGTCTTAATGCTTGAGCAGACCAAGACCCTCTGGACCATGCTACGTTTCCAACAGTTTGGGGAAGACCCTTTTTTATTCCAGCAGGACTGTGGCCCAGAGACCAGAGAAGGACTAGAGAGACTCGAGTCCTGACCTATACCCCATCCAGCACCTCTGGGATGAACTGGAACAGAGACTGTGGTCCAGGCCTTCTGGTCCCACATCAGAGCCTGACCTCAGAAATGCTCTAGTCCAGTGGTTCTCAGATGGTGTGGCAGAGTACATAAGTGTCCAGTCTAGGTGTGCCTTAGGAATCTGTCTGGACCCCTGATAAACCAGAGAATGGACCCTGATAAACCCAGAGAATGGACCCTGATAAACCCAGAGAATGGACCCTGATAAACCCAGAGACTGGACCCTGATAAACCCAGAGACTGGACCCTGATAAACCCAGAGAATGGACCCTGATAAACCAGAGAATGGACCCTGATAAACCCAGAGAATGGACCCTGATAAACCCAGAGACTGGACCCTGATAAACCCAGAGACTGGACCCTGATAAACCCAGAGAATGGACCCTGATAAACCAGAGAATGGACCCTGATAAACCCAGAGAATGGACCCTGATAAACCCAGAGACTGGACCCTGATAAACCCAGAGACTGGACCCTGATAAACCAGAGAATGGACCCTGATAGACCAGAGAATGGACCCTGATAAACCCAGAGAATGGACCCTGATAAACCCAGAGACTGGACCCTGATAAACCCAGAGACTGGACCCTGATAAACCCAGAGAATGGACCCTGATAAACCAGAGAATGGACCCTGATAAACCCAGAGAATGGACCCTGATAAACCCAGAGACTGGACCCTGATAAACCCAGAGACTGGACCCTGATAAACCCAGAGAATGGACCCTGATAAACCCAGAGAATGGACCCTGATAAACCCAGAGACTGGACCCTGATAAACCCAGAGACTGGACCCTGATAAACCCAGAGAATGGACCCTGATAAACCAGAGAATGGACCCTGATAAACCCAGAGAATGGACCCTGATAAACCCAGAGACTGGACCCTGATAAACCCAGAGACTGGACCCTGATAAACCCAGAGAATGGACCCTGATAAACCAGAGAATGGACCCTGATAAACCAGAGACTGGACCCTGATAAACCCAGAGACTGGACCCTGATAAACCCAGAGAATGGACCCTGATAAACCCAGAGACTGGACCCTGATAAACCCAGAGACTGGACCCTGATAAACCCAGAGACTGGACCCTGATAAACCCAGAGAATGGACCCTGATAGACCAGAGACTGGACCCTGATAGACCAGAGAATGGACCCTGATAGACCAGAGACTGGACCCTGATAAACCAGAAACTGTACCCTGATAGACCAGAGAATGGACCCTGGTAGACCAGAGAATGGACCCTGATAGACCAGAGAATGGACCCTGATAAACCAGAAACTGTACCCTGATAGACCAGAGAATGGACCCTGGTAGACCAGAGAATGGACCCTGATAGACCAGAGAATGGACCCTGATAGACCCAGAGAATGGACCCTGATAAACCCAGAGACTGGACCCTGATAGACCAGAGAATGGACCCTGATAGACCAGGGACTGGACCCTGATAAATCCAGAGACTGGACCCTGATAAACCAGAGGCTGGACCCTGATAAACCAGGGACTGGACCCTGATAAACCAGAGAATGGACCCTGATAAACCCAGAGACTGGACCCTGATAGACCAGAGAATGGACCCTGATAGACCAGAGAATGGACCCTGATAAACCCAGAGACTGGACCCTGATAAACCAGAGACTGGACCCTGATAGACCAGAGAATGGACCCTGATAAACCAGAGAATGGACCCTGATAGACCAGAGAATGGACCCTGATAAACCAGAGAATGGACCCTGATAGACCAGAGAATGGACCCTGATAAACCAGAGAATGGACCCTGATAGACCAGAGAATGGACCCTGATAAACCAGAGAATGGACCCTGATAAACCCAGAGACTGGACCCTGATAAACCCAGAGAATGGACCCTGATAAACCCAGAGACTGGACCCTGATAAACCCAGAGAATGGACCCTGATAAACCAGAGAATGGACCCTGATAAACCCAGAGAATGGACCCTGATAAACCCAGAGAATGGACCCTGATAAACCCAGAGAATGGACCCTGATAAACCCAGAGAATGGACCCTGATAGACCAGAGAATGGACCCTGATAAACCCAGAGACTGGACCCTGATAAACCCAGAGAATGGACCCTGATAAACCCAGAGAATGGACCCTGATAAACCAGAGACTGGACCCTGATAAACCCAGAGAATGGACCCTGATAAACCAGAGACTGGACCCTGATAAACCCAGAGAATGGACCCTGATAAACCCAGAGAATGGACCCTGATAAACCAGAGAATGGACCCTGATAAACCAGAGAATGGACCCTGATAAACCCAGAGAATGGACCCTGATAAACCCAGAGAATGGACCCTGATAAACCCAGAGAATGGACCCTGATAAACCAGAGACTGGACCCTGATAAACCCAGAGAATGGACCCTGATAAACCCAGAGAATGGACCCTGATAAACCAGAGACTGGACCCTGATAAACCCAGAGAATGGACCCTGATAAACCCAGAGAATGGACCCTGATAAACCAGAGAATGGACCCTGATAAACCAGAGACTGGACCCTGATAGACCAGAGAATGGACCCTGATAAACCCAGAGACTGGACCCTGATAAACCAGAGACTGGACCCTGATAAACCAGAGAATGGACCCTGATAAACCAGAGACTGGACCCTGATAAACCAGAGACTGGACCCTGATAAACCAGAGAATGGACCCTGATAAACCAGAGAATGGACCCTGATAAACCAGAGAATGGACCCTGATAAACCCAGAGACTGGACCCTGATAAACCCAGAGAATGGACCCTGATAAACCCAGAGACTGGACCCTGATAAACCAGAGAATGGACCCTGATAAACCCAAAGACTGGACCCTGATAGACCCAGAGAATGGACCCTGATAAACCAGAGAATGGACCCTGATAAACCAGAGAATGGACCCTGATAAACCCAAAGACTGGACCCTGATAGACCCAGAGAATGGACCCTGATAAACCCAGAGACTGGACCCTGATAAACCAGAGACTGGACCCTGATAAACCAGAGAATGGACCCTGATAAACCAGAGAATGGACCCTGATAAACCAGAGAATGGACCCTGATAAACCCAAAGACTGGACCCTGATAGACCCAGAGAATGGACCCTGATAAACCCAGAGACTGGACCCTGAGAAACCAGAGACTGGACCCTGATAAACCAGAGACTGGACCCCAGCTGTGATTTATTGATGAGTGTGTTGGATCAGTAGCATTGTTGCTAGCATCCTGGCTAACAGTTAGCTCATTTGGCTAGCTATTATTGAGTTGAAATTGGTGTTGAAATGATCATTATTCATAACCAAGCTAACCAATTTTTTTACCCATTTTGCCACTAATTTTGTCAACTTGAACCATTTTTGCTGCTTTTTTGGAACTTTTTGCCACATTTAACCTTTTTTGTCACCTTTTTGACACTTTAATCCCATTTGCCACCTTCTTGCAACTTTTCAATCACTTTGCCTTTGTTTAGCCACTTTTTGCCTAATTTGCTCATCATTTTATCACTTTTAAAACACTTTAACCACCTTTTTACAACATTCAACCCTTTTGGCCACTTGTAACCCATTTTTGCCACCTGTTTGACACTTTCAATGTGTTTTGCCACTATTAGCCATATTTTTGGCCCCTTATGCCAGTTGTTAATCATTTTTGACTTTGTTTTGCTTTTTTTAGCCAGTTTTTCCGTGCTTTATCATCACTTTAACCAATGTTTGCCACCTTTCAGGCACTCCCAGTGCCACCCCCAGTTGTCTGGGCCCCAGAGACCTCTCCCCTTTACCCCCTTATGGGCCACCTTGACTGTTATATTATCTAAAAGTCTATTTTGTATTGACATGAAGATGGTGGGCCTTTAGGTTTTGGCTCAACCTTAGGTGTGCCTCGGGCAAAGAAAGTTTGAAAACCACTGGTCTCCAGGATGACTGGACACACAGAAACACTCCAGAATGTTCTAGAAAGCCTTCAGAGAAGAGAAGAGGCTGCTAGAGCTGCAGAAGGAGGACAACTCCAGGTTAGAGAACATGGATCTGAATAGACTGACATCTGGCCAAATACTTTTGTCCATATAATGTACATCTATCCATAAATCCATTCCTCCCTGGTGATTTTATTCTGGAACCAACTGTCCTGATCTGGACGGCATGCTGGGTCACATTCAGCCTTAAAGCTCCAGTCATTTAGTCTGAATATCATTTTACACCTGAATCATCCAGAACGGCGTTTCTCCATCATTCCTCACTGGAATGAAATGGATTTTACTCCGAGCGACACGAGTTCAGAGGGAAATGGTACAAAACAGAGTTTGAGGAAAATTGAACATCACAGCTGATAGTTTTTCTCTTTACCCACAGGAAAGATAGCTACATTATCTGGAACGCTGAAAACCAGGGAGCAGCAGCCAATCAAAAGACAGCAGGATTTGATGTAACAATGACTCACGGCGAGGAAGCACAAACACACCAATCTTTGACTCCCTGTCACCCCGGCTCTTGTCTCTGGGCAACAGGCTCTGCAGAAACGTCTCACTCATCATCTGTCTCATAATTGTCCCATCACTCTCTCCTTCCACCTTAATAATCCTAAATCAGCCTCACAGCCGAGGAGAGGCGGAAAAAAACTTGTTGGGAATTCAGGCCGTGGGCAAGACGTCAGAAAGTAGACACTCAATCTGAGAGAGACAGAGATCTCTGTTCTTCTACCTGTAATCTGTTCAGCCAGACAGCCAAAGCAGCGCTCTCCTCCTTCTGGAGGCCAGGGAACATCTGACGCCCCCAAACCTTCTCAAAGACGGAGAAGATTCACTTTAATAATCCTGGGAATGTGTTGCCCACTCCTGATTTCTTCTTTCTGCATATTTGTCACACTTAAATATTTCAGATCAACAAACTAATTTAAATATTCAACACAGGGAGCCCGAGGAAATACAAACGTCAGGTTCTAAATGATGATTTTATTCATTAAGAGGAAAATCCATCCAGACCTACCTGGTCCTGGGTGAAGAAGTCAGCAGTTACATTTCTAAGGCTTTGGGACTCTGAGAGCCATCATCCACAAACGGGGAAAACTGTGAACAGTGGTGAACCTTCTCAGGAGGTGCCGGCCCACCAACACGACTCCAAGAGGACATGGACGACTCATCCAGGAGGTCCCAGAAGAACCCAGAACCACATCTAAAGACCCATTTATACTCCCTTTACGTACGAAAATGTATACGTCCTTTCCAAACGATGTTACCATCACTGCTCACATACGTCCATGCGTCCTTTATGTTGGCATGGATGTTACCCAACAGATCCACGGGGGGGGGGGGGGGGCAGCCCAGAGTCAAAAGTTTATGACAACAACAAACTCAGAAACCAACATGGCGACTGTGGAGGAGGTACTGATGATGTACCTCTGCATAAAAAGGCAGCATTTCTAAACAACTCACACAGATTTTCCTCAAAAAGTTCTGTCATTGTTATTTCTTCTTCGTGTCTCCCTAGAGCTACGTACCGGGTAGTGACAGCAACACTGCCCCCACGGTTTCTGGTGGTACTGCTCCGTTTGGCCTGTATCCATAAGCTTTATGGAAACGTGCAGAAATACGAACCAAATGAACGCGGAGCAGGGACAGAAGGCTCCGTCTGTATCTGGATTCATATTTAACGTTGAGCATGAATGGGCCTTAAAGCCTCGTCCAATGTAGGCAGGTGTTTTTAAAACCTGAGTTCTTTCTGTGCATTATGACCACCTGACCTTACAAAGATGGATTCGCCGTTTCCATGTTTCTCACTGGTGATAAACTGTTTAATAACTAACTGGTTTTTCTGAAAGGCAGTTTCTCCGCTCTAACCCTGACTCCTCCCTCTCTCTGATGTGAACGCTCTGCTAAAAAGGTGTGGAGGTGTAAATATGACGCTGGCTGGTTGTTAACCTTTGTAGAGATGCCACTCTGTTGATCTTCCTGTGTTTCATCTCACTCCTTGACTAATTAAAGCCATCAAACACTCGCTCAGAGCTGTGGGCATTTCTCTGCCTGCTAATGAAAGCGTCTGTTTCTTCCTGATCTCTGCTGCCGCTGCCTCGCCGTCTCTCTCGCCGCCGCGTTCCTCCACAGTCGTCACTCCTGATGGTTCTCAGGTCCACGCTGCTTCATGTCCTGTCATTTTCCATGGACATGTCCATTTATTAGGTTTCTAGATGCTCTGATTTACTCCGTCTGTTCTCTCTTCCTATTCGTCATCCTTCCTCTGCCCCTCGCTCCTCACCACACTTCTCGCCCTCCGTCTCCTCCCGTTCCAGGAGCGGCTCGGTGACCCCGGCGCTACCTCGCCACAATTTAGCAGACCCTTTAGGGAGTCTGGACTCCGCACTTCCACCCATCAGAAATTCATTTTTGGAGGTGAGGTGAATCTCAGTTCAACAGAAAATGAATCTGCTGATGGTCGGAGCCTTTGTGGCGCTGCGGTGTTTTTATAACGAGATATGATCATGTGACCAGACCTCCAGAGCTGAGACTGAAGGAGACGCCAGTATGTCTGGACATTTATCTGATTAGTTGTAAATGCTCCTTTATTCCCACTCATGTTTCTGACCTGTTGACTATTAATCTAATTAATGTCTAAATGCTCCTCCAGCTGGTTTTCAGCAGTAACACTTACTTTTCCAGCCTTTTGCTGCCCTGTCCCTACTTTTCTGAGATGTGTTGCTGCCATCAAATCTAAAATGAGCTCATATTTTTCCTGAAATGTTAAAATGTCTCAGTTTGACCCCTGATCTGTTTCTCTTCTACTGAGAATCAGATAAACAATCACTGACTTACAGTTTACACAGCGACCCAACTTTTCTGGAATTCTGGTTTTGCATGGAGAGACTGAAAAGTTTTAGCCTGTCCTGGGGACAACAGCCGCTGCCATTACTGGAGGATAACGCCACTCCTATCCCCAAGTACCTTATTCAACCCAAAATGCTGAAATATCCCTTTAAGGGGCGTTAACCTCAACAGACAGGAAGTGCGCCGTGATCCTCCAGTGAATCGGACTGTGGAGTAAATCCTGACTTCTCTAGTCCTGCTGCCCATGCTTCAGTCTGGCCTCTGCACGTCCCTGAAGCTCCTAAGCTTAACTTTAGAATGAACTCACCTGTAGCAGGAGCAATAAAATCATGGAACCAGTAGAAATGAAGGAAAAATCAACCACAAAAAGGTTAAATGTTGACGTTCTATTCCTGCATGAGCTCACGGCTCTCCTCCCTCCAATCAGGTCTTTGCTTTGCTGTGCAGAGCTCAAGACACGCCCCAAACACAGAAACACAAAAAACACAAAAACACAGAAACACAAAAAACACAGAAACACAAAAAACACAGAAACACAAAAAACACAAAAAACACAGAAACACAGAAACACAGAAACACAAAAAACACAAAAACACAGAAACACAAAAAACACAGAAACACAGAAACACAAAAAACACAGAAACACAAAAAACACAGAACAAGGCACAGAGCAAACACAAGACACGGAACACAAAAACACAAAACACAAACACAGCACAAAACACCGAAACACAAAAAACACTGAAACACAGAAACACAAAAACACAGAAACACAAAGACACGGAACACAAGGCAAGAGCACAAAAGACACAGCACAAAGGCACAGAAACACAGAACACAAAACCTGAGCAACACAGACACAGACACAAGACACAGGCACAGAGCACAAAGGCAGAACACAAAAACACTGGAAACACAAACCTGAACACAAAAACACGGAGCACAAAACACAGACACTGGAGCACAAACAAGGCACGGAGCACAAGACACACAAAACACAGAGCGCAACACAAGGCCTGGAGACACCAAGGCACAAGACACAAAGGCACAGAGCACAGCACAAGGCACAAGAGGCACAAAGGCACAAGAGCACGGGAGCACCAAGGCACTGGAACCTGGAGACACAAACACAGAGCACTGGAGACACAAAGGCAGAGCACAAAGACACAGACACGGAGCACAAGACACCAGGCACAAGGCCTGAGAGACACAGACAGACGCAAAGACACAGGAGGCAGGGAGCACAAAGGCACGGAGCACAAGGCACAGAGCACCAGACCTGGAGCACCAAAGACACGAGCACGGAGCACACGGAGCACAGACACACAGAGCACACCAAAGGCCTGGAGCACAAAGACACAGAACACAAGGCACAGGGCACAAAGACACAACAGAACACAGAACACAAAGGCACTGGAGCCGCAAGGCACAGCACAAAGACACGCAAAGACACAGAACCTGGGAGACACAAAGGCAGAGCCAGAGCACAGACACAAAGGCCGCAAGGCACGGAGCACAAGACAGAACACAAGAGCACAGACACAAGACACAAAGCCTGCAGAGCACAAAGACACAGGCACAAAGGAGACACAAAGGCAGAGACACGGAGCACAAAGGCACTGGAGCCTGGGGCACAGACACAGGAGCACAGGCACAGACACCAAGGCACGGAGCACAAGACACAGAAGACACGGGGCACGGAGCACAAAGGCAGAGCACAAGGCCTGGAGCACAGACACAAAACACGGAGCACAGAACACAGAGCAGAGCACAAAGACCTGGAGCACAAGGCCTGGAGCACAAGACACAAGGAGCACTGGAGCCTGGAGACACAAACACGGAGCACACTGGAGAGACAAAAAACACAGAAACACAAAAAACACAGAAACACAGAAACACAAAAACACAAAAACACAGAAACACAAAAAACACAGAAACACAAAAAACACAGAAACACAGAAACACAAAAACACAAAAACACAGAAACACAAAAACACAAACACAAAAAACACAAAAACACAGAAACACAAAAAACACAAAAACACAAAAACACAAAAAACACAGAAACACAAAAACACAAACACAAAAAACACAAAAAACACAAAAACACAGAAACACAGAAACACAGAAACACAAAAAACACAAAAACACAGAAACACAAAAAACACAGAAACACAAAAACACAGAAACACAAAAAACACAAAAACACAGAAACACAAAAAACACAAAAAACACAGAAACACAGAAACACAAAAAACACAGAAACACAAAAACACAGAAACACAAAAAACACAAAAACACAGAAACACAGAAACACAAAAAACACAGAAACACAAAAACACAGAAACACAAAAAACACAGAAACACAAAAAACACAGAAACACAAAAAACACAAAAACACAGAAACACAAAAAACACAAAAACACAGAAACACAGAAACACAAAAAACACAGAAACACAAAAACACAGAAACACAAAAACACAGAAACACACAAACACAAAAAACACAAAAAACACAAAAACACAGAAACACAGAAACACAAAAAACACAGAAACACAGAAACACAGAAACACAAAAACACAGAAACACAAAAACACAGAAACACACAAACACAAAAAACACAAAAAACACAGAAACACAAAAAACACAGAAACACAAAAACACAGAAACACAAAAACACAAACACAAAAAACACAGAAACACAAAAAACACAGAAACACAAAAACACAGAAACACAAAAACACAGAAACACAAAAAACACAGAAACACAAAAAACACAAAAAACACAGAAACACAGAAACACAAAAAACACAGAAACACAAAAAACACAAAAAACACAAAAACACAGAAACACAGAAACACAAAAAACACAGAAACACAAAAAACACAGAAACACAAAAACACAAAAACACAGAAACACAGAAACACAAAAAACACAAAAACACAAACACAAAAAACACAGAAACACAAAAACACAGAAACACAGAAACACAGAAACACAGCCTGGTTTTTACTCTTTAAGCACCAAAGTCGCAAAATTGTGACAATTGCTGAATTAAACGGGCTGTAGCTGAAAATATGGTGCCTAATGCTGTTACCACTTTACACCAGGAGATGGCGACATGAGTGACTTCAATCCCAGCAGCACTTGTGGGCGTGTTTCTATCCAGAGTTTTGGAGAGAGAGAGATTTTGAAGCTGCACCGCAGGTCGAGGAGACGAGGAAGTGGTAGAAGTGGTTGTAGTCGGAGCGTAAAAGAGAGAGAGCGAATTGTAGCGAGAATACTCACAGTGCTGGGAGGAATAGAGGAATATTCACCCCTGTGACGATGACGCTCAGTCGTACGGTGAGACCAGGACTGCCGGTGTGTCGGAGCCGTAGCGACTCCATGCGCCATGAGAGTCCACCAGCAGCACATACTGAAGCTGATGCTTTTCCTCACGGTGGCCGGGGTGGGGACGTGGTGGGGGTTGCAAGGGTGGTCAAAACACGAACAGTGACAGAGGCAGCAGGAATAAAAAACACCCTGGAGGTAAAGGCAGACACGGTAGAAGCCACGGATCCCACAGGAGGAAAAACTCTGCTCCCACTGAGACGGCAGATGGGGAGAGACAGAGCTCCACTTCCTCCCATCCTGATCCGTGGGGCAGGATGGGAGAGTCTGAACATCAGACATGCAGAAACTCCCCTGGAAGGAGAGGAAATAAACCTGAGAGATTTATATCAGCCAAGAAGAGGACGACCAGAGCAGCAACAACACAGACAAACAAGGCTGTGGACCTGGTCTAGATCAGGGCTTAGGTCTAGATCAGTGTGTGAGAGTGAGCCTCCCCTAAGAAGAACTGATTCATTCTGTGGACCCCCACCCACTGAAAGGATTAAATAAAAACATTAAACAACAACATTTCAAACATTTCTGTCTAATCTTTAAACATTTTAACATTAATATATTTTGGATATTTTGGTTTCAAATGTCCTTAAACATCTGCCTTTCCCTCTTACTCAGTCATAATGCCATTAAAACCCTTCTCATATTTTTTTTGGCTTTTTTACAACTTCTTTTTGCTTCTTTTCCCCACTTTTTCACTTTTATCCCATTTTTGCCCTTTTTCACCTTTTTGCCCATTTATGCTACCTTTCATTATTAAATATCCTGTTTTGGGGGTTTTTTTGTTCATTTTTGCGATGTCTTTTTGCCACTTTTATGCCTTTTTTTTAACCTTTTTTAACCATTTTTTGTCCATTTAAGTGACTTTTTGCCATTACGTACCACTTGTTTCCTCTTTGTTTACACATTTTTGCCGCTCTTGACTGCTTTTGGCATTTTCCACTCATTTTTTTGTCACTTCTCACAAATTTTTGTTGACAAAAACACCCTTTTAAAGTTAAAGTGAAAACAGATTTCAGCAAAGAAATGTCAGTGAAATAAAAAGCTGTGATGAAGAACCAGTGAGTGCATTAATAATCCCTCCTTTAAAGACCGACCTAATCCAGCAGTTGGTGCTAGTCTCAGTTAGAGGAACGAGGATCAGCTGATTGATTGTAGTATAAATACACCTGTGTCGGGTTCATCAGTATTCCTGGCTACCATTACACCATGAAGACAAAAGAACACTCAGAGAAAAGGTCACTGAAAAGTCTAAGTCAGAGGATGGAGACAGAAACATCTCCAAGTCTCTGAACATCCCCCAGAGTTCAGTTAAATCCATCATGAAGAAATGAAGGAATATGTCACATGTGTAAATCTGCCTAGATCAGACCGTCCTCACAACCTGAGTGGGCGTGCAAGAAGGAGACTAGTGAGAGAGGACACCAAGACTCCTATGACTACTCTGAAGGAGCTCCAAGCTTCAGCAGCTGAGATGGAGAGACTCTGCAGACAACAACTGTTGGCCGGGTTCTTCACCAGTCAGAGCTTTATGGGAGAGTGGCTCTAAGAGGAATCAGAAAAATCTTTAATCAGTTCCGTACACCCAGGGAACCAAGAGAGAGATGTGGTCCTGGTTTCTTGTTCTGTAGCTGAGTCCTGGACCATCAGAGGTCGGTCTATGGATTTCTGACTTATGCAGGTAGAACCGTTGCTGCATCAGAGACTACCTCCAGAATCTGGGAGTGGAGAGGATGGAACGTCCTGCCAGCAGTCCTGACCTTTAACCCCACTGAACTCTTCAGCTTGGACAACGGCACCAGAGTGACCAACACAACCAGGAGACTGGTGCTGGTGGAAGAATGGGACAACATCCCACAGCAGTGTGTGACCAGGCTGGTGACCAGCATGAGGGGGAGGAGCCAGGCTGGTGACCAGCATGAGGGGGAGGAGCCAGGCTGGTGACCAGCATGAGGGGGAGGAGCCAGACTGAGGCTCTTGTTTGTTCAATGATGAAATTGTTAAATTGGCAGAATTGTCAAGTTTGGGCCCCACCCACATCCTCAGCTCTGCTGCTCATCCCGCAAAGACATGATCCTTACAGCTGTGGCTCCGTTAAAGAGAATTAACAGATGTTCCAGTGGGATCAGATTTGTTGTAAAGAAGCATTGACCACAGAAATAATCGACCAATCACTGCTGTCCTGACTTTAAGTCTGAGGAGAATAGAGGAGGTTCCAGAGCAGACCTCTGGGGTACGCCACTAAAATCTGAGAACCTCAGACGTTCCCAGGGATCCTTCTTTCTGAGGAGCAGACAGAGAAATCCTAAACCCCAGTTTTCTGTGCTGTGGGTGTGGGAGTGTTGATGACAGGTAGAATCCATCCTGATGAGCCGGCTGGCTAACGTAGCAGCCTGAGTGTTGGCGTGGGTTATCTGAGGCGAGCTCCCATTCACCGCTGAGAGTAAGAATGCTGAGATTGGTAGCACATCAGTAGCCAGGGTTTCTAAACCTGTGCCGGATTTTCACAGTGAAAAGGGAGTTGAGATTGAAAGGGAAAATTGCCATTTACCAGTTGCTCTCCCTCCTCCTCCTCCTCCTCCTCCTCCTCCTCCTCGTGTTTGTGCTGCTGTTTTCCTCCGCTCTGTCCCCGCGGTGAAAAATCCATAAATGGCCAAATAACCAATTTTACCAGCACAAATGCTGGGTTTTTACTCAGGCAGAGAGGGAAAAACGCTGTTTTTCATAGTCTGCTGAACAACATGGTCGAAGCAAACTCTCTTTTCTGACAAAAATCCATAACTCTGCAGGATGTTCACTTCAACCAATCAGAGAGCAGAAATCCTGCCAATGCTCCCCTCCAGCTCCCCGCGGCCCTCAATGATTTTTTTCCTACACAACACACACACGAGCAAATACGTCGCATCCTGCCGAGGTTGGCAGACGAGCGCCGCTGTCATTTGTCAGCGACATCCCAGAGGAAGGATGAGCGATAGCAGCGCTGTGATTGGCTGTCAGCTTAACTGGGTGTAGCAGTCACGGTGTAGCAATGATGAAACAATTGATCCAAAATATAGTTTGATACTTCCTGATTTAACTTGAAGAGGAGAGGAGGAAGGAGGGAGGAAGAGGAGGAAGGAGGGAGGAAGAGGAGGGAGGAGGGGAGGAGAGAGGAAGGAGGGAGGAAGGGAGGAAGGAGGGGAGGAGGGGAGGAAGGGGGAGGAGGGGAGGAAGAGGAGGAAGGAGGGAGGAGGCGAGGAAGAGTAGGAAGGAGGGAGGAAGAGGAGGGGAGGAGGGGAGGAAGGAGGAGAGAGGAAGAGGAGGGAGGAGGGAGGAAGAGGAGGGAGGAGGAGGAGGAGAGAGAGGAGGAGGAGGGAGGAAGGAGGAAGGGGGAGGAGGGGAGGAAGAGGAGGAAGGAGGAGGAGGAGGAAGAGTAGGAGGAAGAGGAGGGGAGGAGGGAGGAAGGAGGAGAGAAGAGAGGAGGGAGGAGGGGAGGAAGAGGAGGAAGGAGGGGAGGAAGAGGAGGGAGGAGGGGAGGAAGGAGGGAGGGAGGAGGGAGGAGGAGGAGGAGGAGGAAGGAGGGGAGGAAGAGGAGGAAGGAGGGAGGAGGGAAGAGAAGGAAGGAGGGGAGGAAGAAGGAGGAGGAGGAGGAGGGAGGAAGGAGGAGAGGAAGAGAAGAAGATGAAGGAGGGGATGAAGAGGAGGGAGGAAGGAGGGAGGAAGAGGAGGAAGGAGGAGAGGAAGAGGAGGGAGGAAGAGGATGAAGGAGGGGAGGAAGAGGAGGGAGGGAGGGAGGGGAGGAAGAGGAGGACAGGAGGGAGGAAGAGTAGGGAGGAGGGAAGGAGGGGAGGAAGAGGAGGGAGGAGGGGAGGAAGGGGAGGGAGGGAGGAGAGAGGGAGGAGGGGAGGCGGGGAGGAAGGAGGGGAGGAAGAGGAGGAAGGAGGGAGGAGGCGAGGAAGAGAAGGAAGGAGGGGAGGAAGAGGAGGGAGGAGGGGAGGAAGGGGAGGGAGGGAGGAGGGGAGGAGGGGAGGAAGAGGAGGAAGGAGGAGAGGAAGAGAAGGAAGGAGGGGAGGAAGAAGATGAAGGAGGGGATGAAGAGGAGGGAGGAAGGAGGGAGGAAGAGGAGGAAGGAGGGGAGGAAGAGGAGGGAGGAAGAGGATGAAGGAGGGGAGGAAGAGGAGGACAGGAGGGAGGGGAGGAAGAGGAGGACAGGAGGGAGGAAGAGTAGGGAGGAGGGGGAGAGAGAAGAGGAGGGAGGAGGGAAGGAGGGGAGGAAGAGGAGGAAGGAGGGAGGAAGAGGAGGGAGGAAAGAAGGGAGGAGAGAGGAGGAGGAGAGGAGGAAGGGAGGAAGGAGGAGGAAGAGGAGGAAGGAGGGAGGAAGAGGAGGGAGGAAGAAGGGGAGCAAGGAGGAGGAAGAGGAGGAAGGAGGGAGGAAGAGGAGGAAGGAGGGGAGGAAGAGGAGGAAGGAGGAGGAAGGGGGAGGAAGAGGAAGGAGGGAGGAAGGGGGAGAAGAGGAGGAAGGAGGGGAGGAGGGGAGGAAGAGGAGGAAGGAGGGAGGAGGCGAGGAAGAGTAGGAAGGAGGGAGGAAGAGGAGGGAGGGAGGAAGAGGAGGGAGGAGGGGAGGAAGGGGAGGAAGAGGAGGAAGGAGGAGAGGAAGAGGAGGAAGGAGGGGAGGAAGAGGAGGGAGGAGGGAGGAAGAGGAGGGAGGAGGGGAGGAGAGAGGGAGGGAGGAAGGAGGAAGGAGGGAGGAGGGAGGAAGGGGGAGGAGGGGAGGAAGAGGAGGAAGGAGGAGGAGGCGAGGAAGAGTAGGAAGGAGGGAGGAAGAGGAGGGAGGAGGAGGGAGGAGAGAGGGAGGAGGGAGGAGGAGGAAGGAGGGAGGAGGCGAGGAAGAGAAGGAAGGAAGGAGGAAGAGGAGGGAGGAGGAGGAGGAGGAGGAGGAAGAGGAGGAAGGAGGGAGGAGGTGAGGAAGAGTAGGAAGGAGGGAGGAAGAGGAGGGGAGGAGGGGAGGAAGAGGAGGAAGGAGGAGAGGACGAGGAGGAAGGAGGGGAGGAAGAAGATGAAGGAGGGGATGAAGAGGAGGGAGGAAGGAGGGAGGAAGAGGAGGAAGGAGGGGAGGAAGGGGAGGAAGGAGGGGAGGAAGAGGAGGGAGGGAGGGGAGGAAGAGGAGGAAGGAGGGAGGAAGAGTAGGGAGGAGGGGAGGAGAGAGGAAGAGGAGGGAGGAGGGAAGGAGGGGAGGAAGAGGAGGAAGGAGGGAGGAAGAGGAGGGAGGAAGAAGGGGGAGCAAGGAGGGAGGAAGAGGAGGAAGGAGGGGAGGAAGGGGAGGAGGAGGGAGGAAGAGAAGGAAGGAGGCGAGGAAGGGGAGGAAGGAGGGAGGAAGAGAAGGAAGGAGGCGAGGAAGAGGAGGAAGGAGGGGAGGAGAGAGGAGGGAGGGAGGAAGGGAGTAAAGGAGGGAGGAGGGGAGGAGGGCAGGAAGAGGAGGAAGGAGGGAAGGAAGAGGAGGGAGGAGAGGAGGGAGGAGCGGAGGAAGATCAGGGAGGTGGGGAGGAGGGGAGGAAGAGGAGGGAGGAGGGGAGGAAGAGGAGGAAGGACAGGAGGAAAAGGAGGGAGGAGGGGAGGAGGGGAGGAAGAGGAGGGAGGAGGGGAGGAAGAGGAGGAAGGACAGGAGGAAGAGGAGGGAGGTGGGGAGGAGGGGAGGAAGGGGAGGAGGGAGAGGAGGAAGGAGGGGAGGAAGAGGAGGGGAGGGAGAAGCGGAGGAAGATCAGGGAGGTGGGGAGGAGGGAGGAAGAGGAGGGAGGAGGAAGACTGGGGGGCGAGGAAACAAAGAGCAGCAGTGAGTTTTGGTAATTTCTGGAGGAGATGAGGATAATTTACTACAAGCAGAGTTCCCAGTCTCCTCCTGAATGCATTTAAATAAATTATTTCTCCTCTTTTAATCATTCTCACTGAGACGAGCCCCGTCTGCCTCATGTGTGTGAATATGTTCGCTCACAGCAGGAGCTCTACTCAGTGTTAGCGCTACACTACCGCCACCCAGTGGTGGGACAGGGGAACTACTCCCTCCCTCTGGCCTCCTCTCATAAAGAACTGCAGGATGACAGAACAGAATTAACAGGAAGTATTTCTCCTCCTTTCTGTGAACTTTGGACATTTTCTGCTTCATTAGCACCTCTACCCTGAAAGCACACACACACACACACACACACACACACACACACGCTTAAACACAGGAGCTGCAGAGAGCTACCACCACCATCCATTACAGACTGGCCTCCACTAATAGGTGACTCCAGCAGCAGGCTAACTGATTAGCATACGTGAGCTATGGCGTTCATTAGCCTTATCAAGGAAACACAACTCTGATCTGAAGGACTGGGCTCCTCTAGGGGGGCAGGACTAAACCTAGATCCTCTATGTAAAGTATATCAACAGAGGCTACTGGACTGTGAGTTAAAATAGAACCCCAATTCCAAAAAAGCTGGGACACCATCAAGGTCGCCTGTTAGTGGGGATAAAGGGGAGGGCTTTGAAGAGCCCAGGACAGCAGGGGGTCAGCAGAACCAGGGTCTGCTCTAAAGTTAACCCCTTAAAGCCTGTTGTATCATATCTGATACATACTTTAATGATACCTCTATCTAATCAATATGATCAATAAATTACTAAAAAAAAACTTCTGAATACAATCTGATAAATGATAAAAATGCCCTCAGGTGGATTATCAGTTACCAAAAACACCTAACGGATCAGATGAGATACAAAAAATTTATATGTTGAATTTTATGAATTTTTTTTTTTTTTCAGTATAAAGTTAAATAAACATTTTAGTTCCAAGAAAATGAGAATTTCCAGGCTATAATTTGTGTTTTCAGGCTTTAAGGGGTTAAACTATGATAACCATATTTCTAACCTGAATAATAACCGCTCTTATTTTGCAACTAACTGGCTCACATGGAAACAGGTCAGTCACATGACTGGGTGTAAAAGGAGCATTTTAGAGAGGCAGAGTCTCTCAGAAGTAAAGATGGGCAGAGGTTCACCAATCTCCCTTCATCTACAGTCCATAATATCATCAACAGATTCTCAGGGCCCTCAGGGGCCACGTCATTAAAAACAGGCATGATTCTGTAGTGAAATCACTGCATGGGCTCAGGAACACAAGTGGCAACTGAAATAAGATTAAGGTGGCAAAAATGGTCAAAAAGTGACAAAAAACATGGAGAAAAATGAGCGAACAGTGACTGAAATCAGCAAAAATTAGAAAAAAAGGTGGAAAAATGGGCAAAAAGCATCAAAGAGTGGCAAGATTGAAAATTAGTGGCAATTAACTGCAAAATGCAGCTTAAATGGGTGAAAAAAGGCAAAAAAGTGTAAAAAGCTGGATAAAAATGTCAAAAATGGGTGGGCCGTGACCAAATAATGAGTTGAAAGTGTCAAAAACATTGCAAAAAATGAGTGAAAAGTGACTGAATTGAGAAAAAAGTGTCATTTAATTGCAAAAGGCAGCTTAAATGGGCAAGAAGTGGCAAAAAACTGTTTCATCGTCTGTCAACACAGTTGGCCGTGCCATCCACCAATGACAGTTAAAGCTGATCATGGAGAGAAGAAGCCAGATGTGGACAGGATCCAGAACCACCCTGGTCCATCTTCTCTGGACCAAAGCTCATTTAACATGGACTGAGGAAACATGGACAACTGTTCTGTGGTCAGAGGAAAGATGGAAAACTGTTCTGTGGTCAGAGGAAAGTTGGAAAACTGTTCTGTGGTCAGAGGAAACATGGAAAACTGTTCTGTGGTCAGAGGAAACATGGAAAACTGTTCTGTGGTCAGAGGAAACATGGAAAACTGTTCTGTGGTCAGAGGAAACATAGAGAACTGTTCTGTGGTCAGAGGGAACATAGAGAACTGTTCTGTGGTCAGAGGAAACATAGAGAACTGTTCTGTGGTCAGAGGAAACATGGAAAACTGTTCTGTGGTCAGAGGAAACATAGAGAACTGTTCTGTGGTCAGAGGAAACATAGAGAACTGTTCTGTGGTCAGAGGAAACATGGAAAACTGTTCTGTGGTCAGAGGGAACATGGAAAACTGTTCTGTGGTCAGAGGGAACCACAGAGTCTGTGTCCTGTGAACTAAAGAGGAGAGGGAGCACCCAGCTGGTTCTCCTGGCTCAGGTCTAAAGCCTGCATCTCTGATGGGATGGGGTTGCATTGGTGCCTATGGCGTGGGCAGCTTATGGAACAAAGCACCTTTTACTCCAGAGATCTGCTGCCTTGACCTTTGACCTTGTGTTAGCATATGCATCTGGATGGGTCATGGTTATGTATACAATGGCTGTTCCTGGAGGACGCCTCTGCAGCAGTCTTTCCTAAACCTAGGGTTGGGACCTGAACGGCTTGGACCAGTTTTACTACCAGAGGGTTAGACCTGTGTCAGAGCTCTTTAGGGCCGGACCAATGACGGCGAGCACTCTGAGCGGTCAATGCCTGGGGCAGAATAAACGCCCTCAGCGCTGAGCTCGTCAGTGTCACTTCTCCCTCATTTCCAATCAAAATGAAGAAGGGGCGGGACTTACTGACGATAGAGAAGAGGAACTGCTCTGACTCCGTTGATAGAAACATTTTTAGACTCTCTGGAATCTTCTACGGTGTTAGCTTCTCTAACAGGGTCACCAGTGAACAGGCTACTGTGTTTACTGCAGACATGGAGGCGGTTACCATGGCGACCATTCTGACGTCAACAGTTACATCAGAGCTAACAAAATCAGAGATCAATAGGAACATCAGATCAGCATCAGCTGCCTTTTGTTTCTACATTTTTACATGGAAACCTCCCGGTGTATCGCTTTAGTTCGTTACCATGTTAACTGGTGCTGTGTTCCTGATGTCATGGTTACAGCAGCTGATGAAAACAGACAGACACTGATAATTACTCTGTTTGGGTCGTTACCATGACGACACAACCTCATCAGACACGCATTTATCTACAAAAACAGCCAAGGACACGCTACACTCAGAGTCACCACCTTACCAGGTCAACGGTAACACCGATCCGGATCCTTTATTTCCACAGGCTGACGTATTCGTGATTTCCAGCCCCAAATGTGTCCTCAGAATCTCTGAGTCTTTATTCATAAAACTGTGACTGTCCCATCAGTCTGAACACTGGGGTTAAAGGTCAAATAAAGCAGACCAAATTAAAGAAACCTCATCAGAATGTAAATGTGAACACAAAGAGGCTGTCAGCGTGAGTCTGGAGGAAGAACTGTTCAGAAAAGCTCAGCTGCTGCACTTTTTCACACATATGTACTTTTGTTGACTTCATTTTCAGCTTCTGGGCCTAAAAACTAATTTAATCAGTGAGACACTAATTAATATTTGTATATTAGGAGTGGAAATGAGTGTGTGTGATATAAAAGCATCACTGGGAGGGATAAATATACGGAGAATTACCACAGCTCTGCAGCTTCCTGTTAGCTCTGCTCAGCATCTTAAACTTCACCACCTTGGTCCCAAACTTCCTCGACTTTAGTTCCTCTAACCCGAGCACTTAGAGAGGGCAAACAAACATGGACAGAGGAATTTTCACAGAACCCCTCCCATCAAACACAGACCCCCCCATGAGTTCTCTCCTCCAAACCTCTCTGATCTTCTTTATACCGACCTGAAATCTTTGATCTTCCTTCATGATTCTCTCCATACCTCCTCCTCCTCCTCCTCCTCCTCCTCCATGGGGTCTCCACCCCTCTCTCCATGCATGGACATCGACCCTCTACTTTAAAGTCATCCCTCCTCCTCCACCTATCCAAAGGTGCTCATTCATCTGTTCCAGACTCTTCTCTCATATTTCATGTTGCTTTTTATTAAAAGTTTCACTCAGAGTCTGATACGGTAGTTTTTATTCCATTTTTCATTCTTGAGGTAACCTTTAGTGACCTCCACATTAAATCTACTCTGACGTGCATGTTTAGAAGTTTTTTCTAAGTTAAAAACATGAAACTTTAAGACGGTCTTCAAAGAATGAATCAGATCTTCCCAGTGTTGGTTCTAAATAAAGTTAAAAAGATGTTGACATTCACAGTACTGATAAAAAAGTTTTCATCTCTTTAACGTCAAACTGAAAACAGATTTCTACAAAATAATGTAATAAATAAAAATCTGTCATGAAAAATCAGTGACTGCATAAATATTCCTCCTTCTAGTCAACATTCTCCTCCTTGTCTTTAGTTCTTTTCTGTCTAGCTTTCTCTGAATGCTTCAGCTCAGTGACTGGAAAACAAATCTCCTCTACGCCCTAGTTCTCTGTCCTCCAGGATTCTCCTCTATTTGACAGCATTCGTTTTCCCCTCCACCTTCACAAGCCTTCCAGAGCCTGCTGCTGAGAAGCATCCCCACAGCATGATGCTGCTGAGAAGCATCCCCACAGCACGATGCTGCTGAGAAGCATCCCCACAGCACGATGCTGCTGAGAAGCATCCCCACAGCACGATGCTGCTGAGAAGCATCCCCACAGCATGATGCTGCTGAGAAGCATCCCCACAGCATGATGCTGCCACCAGCGTGCTCCACAGTGGGGATGGTGTGTTTGTGGTGATGTCAGTGTTTGGCGTCTTGTCTGATGGTCTCAAAGCTCCATTCTGGTCTCATCAGACCAAAGAACTGTCTTCCTCTTGACCATGGAGTCTCCCACAGTCCTTCTGGTGAACTCTAGTCCAGATTGAATCTGAGTTTTCTCCAACAGTGTCTTTCTCTTTGCCACTCTCCCATAAAGCTCTGACTGGTGAAGAACCCGGCCAACAGTTGTTGTCTGCAGAGTCTCTCCATCTCAGCTGCTGAAGCTTGGAGCTCCTTCAGAGTAGTCATAGGTGTCTTGGTGTCCTCTCTCACTAGTCTGATCCAGGCAGGTTTCTGTGACATATTTCTTCATTGAACAGCTCTACTCCTACTTTTCTCCCTCATCAGTGAAACGCTGCTTTACCTCTTCATACTGAGTTAATGTTTTCACTGAGCACCCCCTGGTGGAGGAATTCCTGTGCATTTAAGGAATTAATAAAGGTTGTAAAGTAAAAGAACATTTGCTCTGTGATTCTAACAGACTGGTTTTACTGGATGATTCATGTTTTAGTATCTACAATAAAAATAATTCCGTTTAAATCTCTGCGCGTTAAAAAGACTGGAACAATTCTCTCATAGTAATAATCACATGAAACTGCTGTATAGATCAGAACAAATGAGTTTATGGAGTAAAAAGGCTGAAAACATCTGTAGTTTACAGTGAGAGTCTTTGTTAGAATAGCTTTGGTCATTTATTAAAAGGCCTAAAGGTTTCAGTGAAAACAGTCAGTACGTTTACATGCTCAGTTAGGTCCAGCTATGGCTGCAGCCTCATCAGAGACTCTTTTAAACCCTGATGGCAGCATGTCTGCCTCCACTACACTAGGGGGCGACATCCTCCTTTAACATACTATTAGACCTGGGTCTGGACTGAGGTGTATCCACTACTCTGACTCTGAGGGGTCTGATCTGATCCAGACCAGGTCTTATCAAACACAGTAGGTGGATCGGATGCAGCTGCATGTAAACGTACTGAGTGATTATTGCTTTAAAGGAACGGTCACAGAGGAACGGGCCGGTAGAACAGAGGGAACATTCCTGAAGGTTCTAGAGAGGACAGCTGAAGTCATCACTCTGAGGAGCCACCGTCACTAAATGTTCCCAGAACCCTGACAAGACCGACGCAGACCCGACCCCTCTTCCCTGAAGACAGAGTCCATCCCAGGACCTGGACAGAGCCGGGACGCACTCTGAGCAGAAAGGGGGGCAGAGTCTGTCGTCCTGAAACCACAGTCCAGTATTTTAACCTGGACTAGAGCGTCCCGGTTCTGGTTGTTCTTCCTGTTCCTGATTTGACAAACTAAACTGTAGATTTTGGGAGAGCAGGTGTTTCTACCTGGAGACCTCAGGAGAATATGTCTAACTACAGAAGAAGAAAGTTCTGAGAACATCTGTGACCGTGGCTGCGGTCAGGGAATGTTCTTGATGGGTTCTAGATACAGAAGCTTCAGCCACGCCCCCTCTCTCTCTCTGTCGTCCAATCAGACGTGGCCTTCCTTTAAACTCTCTTCATTCCTCGCCCCATCAGACAGGCGAAGACGGTCATCACCATCTTCTGGTTGATCTCCACCAGGTCCTCAGGCAGAGCGTAGACCTTAGCCCCGATCTTCCTGGCCATGGAGATGGCGTACCTGGAGGGGGGCGGAGTCACAGTGAGCATCAGCTTCACAACCACACCTGAGTTATAAAATTCACCTCAGTCTGACAGCGCTGCAGCGTGGGCTTCACTGAGGACCTAAAGGAAGAGCTGGAGAAGCTCTGGCTGTTAGAGACCTACGCAGACACTGGTTAAACTGGTTATACTGGTTATACTGGTTAAACTGGTTATACTGGTTATACTGGTTATACTGGTTAAACTGGTTATACTGGTTAAACTGGTTATACTGGTTATACTGGTTAAACTGGTTAAACTGGTTATACTGGTTAAACTGGTTAAACTGGTTATACTGGTTAAACTGGTTAAACTGGTTATACTGGTTAAACTGGTTATACTGGTTATACTGGTTAAACTGGTTATACTGGTTATACTGGTTAAACTGGTTAAACTGGTTATACTGGTTAAACTGGTTAAACTGGTTATACTGGTTAAACTGGTTATACTGGTTATACTGGTTAAACTGGTTAAACTGGTTATACTGGTTAAACTGGTTAAACTGGTTATACTGGTTAAACTGGTTATACTGGTTATACTGGTTAAACTGGCTATACTGGTTATACTGGTTAAACTGGTTAAACTGGTTATACTGGTTAAACTGGTTAAACTGGTTATACTGGTTAAACTGGTTATACTGGTTATATTGGTTAAACTGGTTAAACTGGTTATATTGGTTAAACTGGTTATATTGGTTAAACTGGTTAAACTGGTTAAACTGGTGGTATTGGTTATACTGGTTAAACTGGTTATATTGGTTAAACTGGTTTAACTGGTTGAACTGGTTATACTGGTTATACTGGTTAAACTGGTTATACTGGTTAAGCTGGTTATACTGGTTAAACTGGTTATACTGGTTAAGCTGGTTATATTGGTTTAACTGGTTAAACTGGTTAAAGTGGTAATACTGGTCGTACTGTTTAAACTGGTCATATTGGTTGAACTGTTAAACTGGTTATACTGGTTAAACTGGTTATACTGGTTATACTGGCTAAACTGGTTATACTGGTTAAACTGGTTATACTGGTTATACTGGTTTAACTGGTTATACTGCTTATGTTGGTTAAACTGGTTAAACTGGTTCTACTGGTTCTACTGGTTAAACTGGTTAAACTGGTTAAACTGGTGATATTGGTTATACTGGTTAAACTGGTCATATTGGTTTAACTGATTAAACTGGTTTTACTGGTTATATTGGTTAAACTGGTTAAACTGGTTATATTGGTTAAACTGGTTATATTGGTTAAACTGGTTATATTGGTTAAACTGGTTAAACTGGTTATATTGGTTAAACTGGTTAACCTGGTTATATTGGTTAAACTGGTTATACTGGTTATATTGGTTAAACTGGTTATACTGGTTATATTGGTTAAACTGGTTATACTGGTTATATTGGTTAAACTGGTTATATTGGTTAAACTGGTTAAACTGGTTATATTGGTTAAACTGGTTATATTGGTTAAACTGGTTAAACTGGTTATATTGGTTAAACTGGTTAACCTGGTTATATTGGTTATACTGGTTATACTGGTTTTGAAAAGTTATGCATAATAATAACAGAAATAACATCAGCTGAGAGGACACTGCAGTGTCTCTAATGCACAGACAATGATCAGGTACTTTCTTGGCTGCCACACTATAATCATTTATTTTATTTATTATCTTAATTTTAGCGTAACCATGGAGACGGATGTGGGAGAGAAAGAGAGACACAGGCAGCGTGTGTCATGATGTCTGAAACTGAAGCGTCCTGTTCCTTCGGTTTAATTGAAGGTTTAGATAAAAGTTCCATTTACAAAGGCGTACGGGCCAGTCTGACAAACAAGAAGAAAAATAACTATTTATTCAGTTTTTAGTACATTTAAGAGAAACCAGACTGACAACTGTCACAATTAAATGTTGGAAACTGAAAGGAAAAAAATAACAAATTTTCTAGATTAAAAGTTTAATTCTGACTTTGTAACTAAAATAAATATAATTATAAAAATATCATTTATTATATTTATAGTAACTGATGAAGTAAATGGGGGATTACTTGGCGTTGTCCAGTTTGTCTTCGTCGGATAGATCTTCTGTTTTCACCAGCTCATAGTTCACGCTCTCTGGCTGAATGGTGTCGATCAGATCCAGGACTGGAAGACTGGTACCAATGGATTTGTCCTGAGAGGGGGGCACACATCAACGTTTATTTTATTCTATTTGACCAGGTTAGTCCTAGAGAGGTCAAAGATCTCTTTATCAAGGGAGACATGACCAAGAATGGCAGCAACACTCAGTTTCAACCACACATGCGCTCAAACTCATAACAATAATCAAATAATCACCAGTTAAAGCAGCAGCACTGAGACTGGATTCCAGTTTTCACTCAAGATTTAAAACATTCAGAGACAGCAGGCTCTCAGTTTAAAGTCAGTCTGCAGATTATTTTATTTATGTGCACATTAATGTACAAACGTAAAGAATACATTCCACACTAAAGGAGCAAAAACCTAAAACCTTCTTTCCCGGCTCAGTTCAGACTCTGAGAATGACAAACTGCACAAAGTTCAGTGACCTCAGTTTGTCACAAAAAACAGGAGACAAAGATCCACACAACAACAGAGCACTCACTCAGACACAAAAGGAGAACACAAAATACAGCAGTCACTTTGCTGTGACTCAGCAGGAAGGATCTGCTGGTGTCTGTCTTCATAAACTCACCTTGAAGCTCTTGATAGAGGAACTCTTCCCAGCCTCAGCCAGAGTTTTATTGACCCATGAAATAATCAGATCATCTCCAGCACATTCTCCTCCATCTCCCAGGTCTTCAAGAACATTAAGGGTGTACCTTCAGACAGATCACATGACCACAGCAGCATTAAACAACATCATGCTGGGATTCTGAATCAATGAGCACTTTCTATAAACCCTGAACTTTCATAGACAACCAGCTCCTCCTCCCCGTGTCTGTCCCCGTGTGTTAGGGTTCTGATTAAACATCAGAGCTGACATCCTGGGCTGAACCCATCTGATCCTCTTAGTTTAGGAAGGATTTTAAGAATTTAAACATCAGCTATAATAACATATAAGAGCTGCCTTTATGATCTCCTAACACCAGACAGTTATTATTATTCTTAATGATTTCAGAGGAGAAAACAACCCACAGTTCTCTGATCAGCCTCATTCAAAGTGACACTCTCTCCTGTCTGGACTGTCTTCAGGTCCAAACCCCACAGACTGAATGGATCAGTGGCTGAGCCCAGGTCTACAGTACCTCCTCATCAGCTGCCACACCAGAGCCAGGGTTAGAGTTTCATTCCCATCGTAGAGATCCTGTCCAGCTATCCCAACCAGGGAGAAGCCAGCCTTCTCTGTGCCCAGCTCAACGGCATAGTTACAGTTTTCAATCTGATGAAGGAAGCAGAGAGACCAACGTTAGACAAAGATATTTCCCCTCGTCGTCCAGCTCTAGTCTGACATGTTTATTTTATTTATTTATTTTTATATTTACTTTTATTTGTCAGGGACCATGTACAGAAAAAAACATTAAACTCATCAGAGTAGAGATGCTCTGCACCAGATTATAGCTTTCTAGCTAATTTCCATCTGTTTAAAGACAGAACTGATGATTTACCTTTTTTAAATGAGCCACTAGTGCCTTGTATGGAGGGTGGTTGACTCTGTAGTCCCAGTCCACCGGGACCTTGATCCTTTCATAAAGCTGGAGGATGACCATGGCGTCTGTCAGATCTCTATAAACCCACAGACGCAGACATGTTTTTAACCTAGAGCCACACATCAGTAGGAATGAAGACTGTAGCTGAGGGATACTGACCCGTAGATGTGGTGAACATACGGACTGACTCCTAGAGAGTTCATCCAGTTCCTGAACGTCCTCTCCTCCCTCGTCTCACCTGCAGAGACCGTCAGACAGGGTTAAAGACACGCCTCTTTCTGCATGTTTGAATGAAGAGCATCTAAACATAGAAGCCTCTCCTCCAGCCTTACTCTGCAGGTTCCACTCTTGGTTCTCTGGTTTGGTGAGGGCTGGGTGTTTGTTGAAGAGCATGGCCACGAAGGCCATGTTGAGCTTGGAGTGTCCGGAGACGACGTCGGCGGCCGTTACGAACTGCCGGCAGTCGAGGAGGTCGGCCTGTTTGAGCATGCACTCAGCTCTCTTGGTCAGATCTTTCTCCTGGAGCAACACAGAACAACACAGGTCAGCTGATCTACTGCTGGAATATTAAATATGATTGTTCTAACCATGAGAGTCCTCAGTCACACCAGCTCAGCAGGAGCTACGGCGGTTTAGGTCCAGTTATGAAGGTCTGTGTCATTCTGCTACAGCAGGGTCAGCACAGACAAGCAGACCTTCATATGAGAGACGGGACAGCTGCATGTTAGCTTCCTGTAGATATACAGGAACTGTTGATTAACTACATAAACACCGGTCATATACAGGAACTGCTGATGAACTACATAAACACCGGTCATATACAGGAACTGTTGTTTAACATACATAAACACCGGTCATATACAGGAACTGTTGATGACCTACATAAACACCGGTCATATACAGGAACTGTTGATTAACTACATAATCACCTGTCATATACAGGAACTGTTGATGAACTACATAAACACCGGTCATATACAGGAACTGTTGATTAACTACATAATCACCTGTCATATACAGGAACTGTTGATGAACTACATAAACACCGGTCATATACAGGAACTGTTGATTAACTACATAATCACCTGTCATATACAGGAACTGTTGATGAACTACATAAACACCGGTCATATACAGGAACTGTTGATGAACTACATAATCACCTGTCATATACAGGAACTGTTGATGAACTACATAAACACCGGTCATATACAGGAACTGTTGATGAACTACATAAACACCGGTCATATACAGGAACTGTTGATGAACTACATAATCACCAGTCATATACAGGAACTGTTGATGAACTACATAAACACCGGTCATATACAGGAACTGTTGATGAACTACATAAACACCGGTCATATACAGGAACTGTTGATGAACTACATAAACACCGGTCATATACAGGAACTGTTGATGAACTACATAATCACCGGTCATATACAGGAACTGTTGATGACCTACATAAACACCTGTCATATACAGGAACTGTTGATGACCTACATAAACACCTGTCATATACAGGAACTGTTGATGACCTACATAAACACCTGTCATATACAGGAACTGTTGATTAACTACATAAACACCGGTCATATACAGGAACTGTTGATTAACTACATAAACACCTGTCATATACAGGAACTGTTGATGAACTACATAAACACCGGTCATATACAGGAACTGTTGATTAACTACATAAACACCTGTCATATACAGGAACTGTTGATGAACTACATAAACACCGGTCATATACAGGAACTGTTGATTAACTACATAAACACCTGTCATATACAGGAACTGTTGATTAACTACATAAACACCGGTCATATACAGGAACTGTTGATGAACTACATAAACACCGGTCATATACAGGAACTGTTGATGAACTACATAAACACCGGTCATATACAGGAACTGTTGATGAACTACATAAACACCGGTCATATACAGGAACTGTTGATGACCTACATAAACACCTGTCATATACAGGAACTGTTGATGACCTACATAAACACCTGTCATATACAGGAACTGTTGATTAACTACATAAACACCGGTCATATACAGGAACTGTTGATTAACTACATAAACACCTGTCATATACAGGAACTGTTGATGAACTACATAAACACCGGTCATATACAGGAACTGTTGATTAACTACATAAACACCGGTCATATACAGGAACTGTTGATGAACTACATAAACACCTGTCATATACAGGAACTGTTGATTAACTACATAAACACCGGTCATATACAGGAACTGTTGATGAACTACATAAACACCGGTCATATACAGGAACTGTCGATTAACTACATAAACACCAGTCATATACAGGAACTGTTGATTAACTACATAAACACCGGTCATATACAGGAACTGTTGATTAACTACATAAACACCGGTCATATACAGGAACTGTTGATGAACTACATAAACACCTGTCATATACAGGAACTGTTGATTAACTACATAAACACCGGTCATATACAGGAACTGTTGATGAACTACATAAACACCGGTCATATACAGGAACTGTCGATTAACTACATAAACACCAGTCATATACAGGAACTGTTGATTAACTACATAAACACCGGTCATATACAGGAACTGTTGATTAACTACATAAACACCGGTCATATACAGGAACTGTTGATTAACTACATAAACACCGTTCATATACAGGAACTGTTGTTTAACATACATAAACACCGGTCATATACAGGAACTGTTGATTAACTACATAAACACCGGTCATATACAGGAACTGTTGATGAACTACATAAACACCGGTCATATACAGGAACTGTCGATTAACTACATAAACACCAGTCATATACAGGAACTGTTGATTAACTACATAAACACCGGTCATATACAGGAACTGTTGATTAACTACATAAACACCGTTCATATACAGGAACTGTTGTTTAACATACATAAACACCGGTCATATACAGGAACTGTTGATGAACTACATAAACACCGGTCATATAAAGGAACTGTTGATTAACTACATAAACACCGGTCATATACAGGAACTGTTGTATAACGTACATAAACACCGGTCATATACAGGAACTGTTGATTAACTACATAAACACTGGTCATATAAAGGAACTGTTGTTTAACATACACAAACACCGGTCATATACAGGAACTGTTGATTAACTACATAAACACCGGTCATATACAGGAACTGTTGATGACCTACATAAACACCGGTCATATACAGGAACTGTTGATTAACTACATAAACACCTGTCATATACAGGAACTGTTGATGAACTACATAAACACCGGTCATATACAGGAACTGTTGATGAACTACATAATCACCGGTCATATACAGGAACTGTTGATGACCTACATAAACACCTGTCATATACAGGAACTGTTGATGACCTACATAAACACCTGTCATATACAGGAACTGTTGATTAACTACATAAACACCGGTCATATACAGGAACTGTTGATTAACTACATAAACACCTGTCATATACAGGAACTGTTGATGAACTACATAAACACCGGTCATATACAGGAACTGTTGATTAACTACATAAACACCGGTCATATACAGGAACTGTTGATTAACTACATAAACACCGTTCATATACAGGAACTGTTGTTTAACATACATAAACACCGTTCATATACAGGAACTGTTGTTTAACATACATAAACACCGGTCATATACAGGAACTGTTGATTAACTACATAAACACCGGTCATATACAGGAACTGTTGATTAACTACATAAACACCGGTCATATAAAGGAACTGTTGATTAACTACATAAACACCGGTCATATACAGGAACTGTTGTATAACGTACATAAACACCGGTCATATACAGGAACTGTTGATGAACTACATAAACACTGGTCATATAAAGGAACTGTTGTTTAACATACACAAACACCGGTCATATACAGGAACTGTTGATTAACTACATAAACACCGGTCATATACAGGAACTGTTGAGTAACTACATAAACACCGGTCATATACAGGAACTGTCGATTAACTACATAAACACCGTTCATATAAAGGAACTGTTGTTTAACATACATAAACACCGGTCATATACAGGAACTGTTGTATAACGTACATAAACACCGGTCATATACAGGAACTGTTGTATAACGTACATAAACACCGGTCATATACAGGAAATGTTGTATAACGTACATAAACACCAGTCATGTCTATCTCCACCCGCGGAGCATCCTCCTTGGTGCCGTCAGGTGCGATCTGCTCCAGCAGGTGGAAGTAAGCCTTAGAGTCCTGCACAAAGACAAAGACACAAGCACACTGAGAGGACATCCAGACAGGTCACAGAGGTCAAAGGTCACTCCTACAGTTGGATTATAACACCAAGCTTTAATTCTGTGGAGGTCCTTCAACACTGACTAGAGGTTTCCATGGACACATCACAGTTGAGAACCACAGATGGGGGCGGGACCTGATATCTGCACATAGAAGAGCGATCGGTGACAAAATCTAGTTCAGTTACAGGTCTAACTATAAAAACAACCAAAAACAATACTGAGATACTCAGTGCTGGATTCCTCTAGACCCTGGTCTCAGTCCTAGATTCCTCTAGAGTCTGGTCTCAGTCCTAGACTCCTCTAGACTCTGGTCTCAGTCCTAGACTCCCCTAGACTCCGGTCTCAGTCCTAGACTCCTCTAGACTCCGGTCTCAGTCCTAGACTCCTCTAGACTCTGGTCTCAGTCCTAGACTCCTCTAGACTCTGGTCTCAGTCCTAGACTCCTTTAGACTCTGGTCTCCCTTCCTCAGTCTAGACTTGTGTTAGGAGGTCTACAGGACTAGGTCCTCAGTGATCTGGATCTCCTCCTGTCCAGGTAGACCAGTTTACCTGTTGTAGGATCATAGCTGATGGATGTAGAAATGTTCTGATGTTTGCAGCGCCACCTAGAGTTTTAACAGACTACCTTTATTCACACTGATACTTATCCACAGTTCTTCACTTCCTGACTTTCATGAATCTCTGGGATCACGTGACTGCAACCGACCTATAGGTCGTTATGACAAGGACAGTGGTCCAGTGAAATCCTCTGATTGAGGTTAGACCAGGTCTACCTTGTTGGTTTGAGTCTGGGTTAGGCTTACAGTCAAAGTTCATCCACAAATGATATTTTTTTATTTAATTTATTTGTTTAAAAGGGGCGGAGCTCACTGATGAACATAAAGATGTAAACATGCTGTAGTTAGAAATCTGCAGTGGTACTAACACAGAAACTTGAGTTCACCTCCCTGGGCTCTGGTCCTGGTCTTCATTCTAGTCTGTGTACCTAATAATGTGGACATGAGCGGTAAAGTCTGCTCGTCATCATCGGGCCCGTTAATCTCAGACAATCTGCTTTAGTTCCAGAGTTTTCTCACCTTAATGTCACCTGAGAAGTTGTTGATGGACATGCCCACTTTCTTCAGGTGGAAGTTAGCCCAGCGCAGCAGCAGCTCCTCAGGACTCAGCTTCATCAGCTCCTCCAGACTCTCGCCCTCCTCCAGCAACGCCGCGATGGCTGACACAGAGACACAGAGAGAGTCTGAGCTCACAACAAAGACTCAGATTGGTTGGAGTACCCCGTATGGTTCTAGTCTGATCTACTTTCATGGTTTTGTTTCTAGGACCTGCCGTGTGTGCTGGCTGACCTGACTCCATGTCTATTCTCTCACCTTCGTTACGGCTCAGCTCGATATCAGCGAACAGTCCGATCTTGATGATCTGCCAGAGGAGACCGAGCACCAGGTGAGGTTTACCCTCCTTCAGATCCTGAGCCCCGATGTTGACCACTTGGCAGCCGATGGCCGAGGCTGAATTCAGGACCAGGTTCAGATTCTCCTGTTGAGAGAATTGTTAGGTTAGGGTCATATTCCCCTAAAAACATCAGTTATTAACCATCAGGGTTTGTTCATATGGCTCCAGAGTGACTGGAGGATATTTCAGACAGTATTTAGACCAGGCTGAAAGCAGAAGATATGAAGACTTCTCTAGGGTCTGTAGACACAGGGCTGTTTTTAACTGTGTGCTACCAAAGTCAGCAAAGTAGAGTCAGTGTTCTCAATGTCAGAGGGTTCAATCCCATACTCCTACAGACACAAGTCCATGTGCAGTAAAAAACCTCCAGTGTGTGAGGACGGTCTGATCCAGGCAGATTTACACATGTGACATATTCCTTCATTTCTTCATGATGGATTTCATGGAACTCTGGGGGATGTTCAGAGACTTGGAGATGTTTCTGTCTCCATCCCCTGACTCAGACTTTTCAATAACCTTTTCTCTTAGTTGCTTGGAGTGTTCTTTTGGTGTAATGGTAGCCAGGATTACTGATCATTTTACTAACTGTGAGACTACTAGCACCAACTGTCTGGACCTGTGTTAGTTAGGTCAGTCTTTAAAGGGATGAATATTTATGCAGTCACTTATTTTCAGCCTTTACCATCAAATGCACAGAGACAGGCTGTTTAAAGCTGGTTTATACGGGGTCAAAAACCTCCTCTGGTACCTGATTGGTTAATGTTTTTACCACAGTAAAGCACAGCTGTTTTATGTAGATAGTCCAGGGTTAAATCAAACTGCATATGTCATATTAGACTGCTGTTGTAGATCAGTACTAGTTAAATCAGCTGTTTTCTTACCTGAGTGGTGAAAGGCGTGAGCTTCTTTTTATTGATGGTCCTCTCGTCGATGGTGTCAGGAACAGACAGGTTGATGAGTTTACTAAAAAACAGAAACACAATACAATCATGTAGATAAACCAAGTCTTTGATAAAGGAGGAAAAGTGCATTTAGACTCATGTCTACATTTATGAAAGCATGAATGATGAGCACATGGAAGAGCGTTTTCTCTGACTCTGTGCTCGGATAGTTTGGTCTGGTTTGTCCTCTCATATTTACCAGAGAATGATGCCGTCAGACAGGGACTTAAACAGAGCTCCAGTGTTGGGGTCGATGGGCAGCCTGCTTTCACAGTCCGGATCCTTCTCCAAAGACGAGTTGATGTAGTTGGCAAAGGCAAAGCGCTCCTGCTCTGAAACAGAGGTGAGTCCAGAATCAGGTCTCTGTCTGTCATGAGTATGATCACAGCTCACTGAAGCTTTGGCTCCAGAGGAGCTGCACTAACCAGAGATTGAATGCTGAGTTCCTGCACTGGAGATCTCGCTGGTTCCCCCGATGTTTACGATGCCGTCTTTCTTGTTGAGAGCTTTCCTGAAACCCTTGGCCAAACAGTCCTCTTTCAGATCCTGGAAGATCTAGACACGGACGGGTAAGGGGGGGTTCATCAGACTGGATCAATGTTGATGGTTTACCAGGTTTACACGTCTCAACTTTCATTAGTCACATGACAGGAGTGATGATCTGAGAATGGATGTTTCACTGACGGCACATTTATATTCAGCTCTTTCTATAACCTACAACACATTTATCATATGTTTCTATGACCTACAACACATTTATCATATGTTTCTATGACCTACAACACATTTATCATATGTTTCTATGACCTAGAACACATTTATCATATGTTTCTATGACCTATGGTTGAAAGTGAGCCGTTACAGTCTGGTCCAGTACAGTCTGGTAATGAGAACTGCTAAAAGATTCCATGCTGATACACAGTCCCACTGAGAGAGAAGATCAGCTGCCTGTCAAAGCCCACATTCAGAACCAGTCACTGTTGTATTTAAGACAACTCATCTGTTCACCTCATGTCAGTTCAAACAGCACTTTGTCTCCTTATTTCAGTGCAGAGCCCAGCTGTCTCTCATTACTGCTATTGAAAGTGAGGGCATGCATGTACAAGAATCTGCATGAAAAGGTGTGTGTATGCATGAGAAACTGCATGCTCTAGTGTCTGCATGCTCCAGTGTCTGCATGCTCCAGTGTCTGCATGCTCCACTGTCTGCATGCTCCACTGTCTGCATGCTCCAGTGTCTGCATGCTCCAGTGTCTGCATGCTCCAGTGTCTGCATGCTCCAGTGTCTGCATGCTCCAGTGTCTGCATGCTCTAGTGTCTGCATGCTCCACTGTCTGCATGCTCCAGTGTCTGCATGCTCCAGTGTCTGCATGCTTCAGTGTCTGCATGCTCTACTGTCTGCATGCTTCAGTGTCTGCATGCTCCAGTGTCTGCATGCTCCAGTGTCTGCATGCTTCAGTGTCTGCATGCTCTACTGTCTGCATGCTTCAGTGTCTGCATGCTCTAGTGTCTGCATGCTCCAGTGTCTGCGTGCTCCAGTGTCTGCATGCTTCAGTGTCTGCATGCTCCACTGTCTGCATGCTCCAGTGTCTGCATGCTCCAGTGTCTGCATGCTCCAGTGGATGTCCTTGCTTATTACCAGCAACATAGGAAATTAATTTGTTGAAAAAATGAAAAAGTCCACACTTTCAAGGTGGAGTAAAGGTGTGGCGAGTTAGCACGGCCTAGGGTAACAGGTCGTAGGGTTGCCACAAGAACCAGGTAGTTTTTATTTTTTGTTAAATTAATTTGTTTCTTTGTGTAAAGTAAAATGATGTTAGCATCAAATACTAGTTTTGACCTCCTCTGTATGACTGTTCATGAAGGTCGTGGTTATAGGGCCAGCTCTGTCAGTCAGACTGATCTCCTTCAGTGATGAACAGTCAGACAGTCCTAGCTGATTAGTAAAGCTGAGACTCAGTGGTCTGGGTTAGTTAGACATTAGTGTTACCTACAGCCGTGAACTCCTCCAGGCTGATACGGCTGTCCTTGTTTTTGTCCAGTTTCTGCAGGAGTTCTCTCAGCTGGTATCCCGGCATGGAGCAGCCCACCTCTGTGAACAAGCTCCCAAGTTCAGAGGCACAGATGTAGCCATTACCGTCCACATCTGGAGGAGAGATAGGAGGAGAACATTTAAACAGTGAGTACTTCAGGGCTGGTGCTGCTCTACCTTCTAGAGCAAGGACAGACTTTCTAAAGGACAGACCTTCTAAAGGACAGACCCTCTAAAGGACAGACCCTCTAAAGGACAGGCCTTCTAAAGGACAGACCTTCTAAAGGACAGACCTTCTAAAGGACAGACCCTCTAAAGGACAGGCCTTCTAAAGGACAGACCTTCTAAAGGACAGACCTTCTAAAGGACAGACCCTCTAAAGGACAGACCTTCTAAAGGACAGACCCTCTAAAGGACAGACCCTCTAAAGGACAGACCTTCTAAAGGACAGACCTTTTAAAGGACAGGCCTTCTAAATGACAGACCTTCTAAAGGACAGACCTTCTAAAGGACAGGCCTTCTAAAGGACAGACCTTCTAAAGGACAGACCTTCTAAAGGACAGGCCTTCTAAATGACAGACCTTCTAAAGGACAGACCTTCTAAAGGACAGGCCTTCTAAAGGACAGGCCTTCTAAAGGACAGACCTTCTAAAGGACAGACCTTCTAAAGGACAGGCCTTCTAAATGACAGACCTTCTAAAGGACAGACCTTCTAAAGGACAGGCAGCAGAGCAGTGATGGAGGTCTGCCCAGCTCTCCTGGCTGGATGGAGCCAGTCTGGGTTTAGACTGATGAAGTCTAAAGGAAAACCTCTGAGCACCAGCTGGAATGAGAGCTTCCTTCATTCATTTTCATAAATCTCTAGGAGAAGCGCCATCAGACAGAATTCATAGTAACATTGATGGTCGGCTTCTTTGATGACCTTCAGACATGAAGCTCATCCGTCCTCATCTGATCAACCTCGGCTTATTTTTACTCACCCACTTTCTCAAAGCTCTCCCTGATCTCCTCGATCTCCTCAGCGCTGATGCTTGTTGACATGTTTACTAGAAAATAAAGAACACAGAAATAAACCATCATTATTATTGAGAGAGTTCCTAAATGGGCTGACTTTTCACCGTCTTCACTGTAGGGCTGACTGAAGATCATATCCATGATGTTATAGAGAATATTTATCATATTTTATGACCAGACTTCCCAAAAACGTTCAAAGGACTGGAAAAAATAAGAACGCGTTTCAGGAAGCAATGAAGAATGGCGATGGTTCAGAGTGATGTCTCTGTGTAAAGTTGTCCCTGTTATCTGATATCTGATTCTGAGCTCGTTTGCATGTAGGGCTGTAGTCAGGAGCTGTTTCTACATCGGCCAATATATATGGCCAACATAACTGTGTCTTATTTTTTTAGAGTGGCTCTAACACGCTGAGTCTCTATGGTTCAGACGGCCTGTCTTTCTGCACCTTGGTTCATTTTCTTTCTCAATAATTAGTGAAAGACTGCTTGGATTTCCCTCAGGATTAACACAGTATCTGTCTGCACGCTAAACAGTTGGGACAGGCTAATAATGTAATCCAACCAAACCTTTCAGTGAAAAGAGGAGGTGGTCTGATGGGTAAATCCGTCTGGATTCAGATGCTCTCAGACCCAAACAGACCAGCCTTAATGTGGGCATGGATCACTCTGGTTAATGTTAGAGGAAGTACTGGCCTAGATGTACAGAGCCAGTAAGATGGAGAGATTAGCCTGAAATGTATATGAAGCAGTCAGAGCTCTCTGACAAACAGCAGCTTGATGCTTTATAGAGATCAGTGATCGATCCCAGCCAAGGAAGCTGAGGATCTCTGGACAGATGAAGATTTATTAGTCTGAGATCTAGAGACTGGATTATCTCTGAGCTGCTGCAACTAAGAAAAACACTTTTGAGACATCCAGTCAAATCTGGTTTGATGAGATGATCGGGTTCCTCGCCAGATCAGATCCAACCTGAGGAGATTTATGGTGCTCTTAAGTCTTAAACACAAATCAGTAGGGCCTGAAAGACTCCCTGTCTGAGCGAATCTCTCCAATGTGCCATCATCAGGTTACAGCGGCATCAGACTAACAAATAAGCTACGCTCTGACAAAAACATGCAAACACCGAGGCTGATCCAGACCACAGGGCCCAGGTAGAGACAGTCCATCACTGGGGCATTAGAGTCGGCTACAGTCATCAAACAAACACATGTGGTCCAAAGAAAACACAACAGTTAGACGAGGCTCTGAACAAACCAGGTCTGTTTATATTCCTGTTTGTGCAACAGATATAGAAACATTACCAACCAGAAAAAACTACCCAGACACAAGTCACTTTACATTTAGCTGATCGTCTCTAAGTTATAGAACCGAACTGAGTCATGGCTGAAGAAATGACAGACTGATATCTAAATATATACAGCCAACATAGGCCAATATAAACAGCCAACATAGACCAATATAAACAGCCAACATAGGCCAATATAAACAGCCAACATAGGCCAATATAAACAGCGAACAAAGGTCAAAATATACAGCCAACATAGACCAATATAAACAGCCAACAAAGGTCAAAATATACAGCCAACATAGACCAATATAAACAGCCAACATAGACCAATGTAAACAGCCAACATAGGCCAATATAAACAGCCAACATAGGCCAATATAAACAGCGAACAAAGGTCAAAATATACAGCCAACATAGACCAATATAAACAGCCAACATAGACCAATGTAAACAGCCAACATAGACCAATGTAAACAGCCAACATAGGCCAATATAAACAGCCAACATAGACCAATATAAACAGCCAACATAGACCAATATAAACAGCCAACATAGACCAATATAAACAGCCAACATAGACCAATATAAACAGCCAACATAGACCAATATAAACAGCCAACATAGACCAATATAAACAGCCAACATAGACCAATATAAACAGCCAACATAGACCAATATAAACAGCCAACATAGGCCAATATAAACAGCCAACATAGACCAATATAAACAGCGAACAAAGGTCAAAATATACAGCCAACATAGACCAATATAAACAGCCAACATAGACCAATATAAACAGCCAACATAGACCAATATAAACAGCCAACATAGGCCAATATAAACAGCCAACATAGACCAATATAAACAGCCAACATAGACCAATATAAACAGCCAACATAGACCAATATAAACAGCCAACATAGACCAATATAAACAGCCAACATAGACCAATATAAACAGCCAACATAGACCAATATAAACAGCCAACATAGACCAATATAAACAGCCAACATAGACCAATATAAACAGCCAACATAGACCAATATAAACAGCCAACATAGGCCAATATAAACAGCCAACATAGACCAATATAAACAGCCAACATAGACCAATATAAACAGCCAACAAAGGTCAAAATATACAGCCAACATAGACCAATATAAACAGCCAACAAAGGTCAAAATATACAGCCAACATAGACCAATATAAACAGCCAACATAGACCAATATAAACAGCCAACATAGACCAATATAAACAGCCAACATAGACCAATATAAACAGCCAACATAGGCCAATATAAACAGCCAACATAGGCCAATATAAACAGCCAACATAGACCAATATAAACAGCCAACATAGACCAATATAAACAGCCAACATAGACCAATATAAACAGCCAACATAGACCAATATAAACAGCCAACATAGACCAATATAAACAGCCAACATAGACCAATATAAACAGCCAACATAGACCAAAATAAACAGCCAACATAGACCAATATAAATAGCTGATGCCTACAGGGATATTAGCCTTTATTTTTTGCCTGTATAGGCCAATACCTTCAGCTAGGAAAGGTTGATGTAACTAGCTCACATAAGACAATATTTGCAGCCCCTGTTGGCAGATATTTTTGAAGCAAACATGGGTTGATATTTATCGTAAACATAGACCAGGTAACCAGTCAACTTAGGCTGATAATTACAGTCTATATAGGCCTTTTTTACATGTGAAAATATGTAGCTTGTTTTTACATGGTATTTAGATTTGCTATCTGCGTATATCCTGTTGTTCTCTGGCTTTAGTACCTGGATAGAGATTCTTCAGAATGCATGGTCCCTTTACTGCGATGGATTTCAGCTAAATGGGTAGAAGCCTCATGTTGTTTTTTTTGCCTGTGGATCTCCAAATCACTCAAAGCAGCCCTGTCTGTAATTTAATTCAAGTCATTCCTGCCTGATACAACACTGACTCAGTTACTCGACATTGTCTGGGTGTCTTTGTCCTCCACATTTATATTCTGAGGATTCATTCTTGCAGTAAAACACATGCAGAAATATGAAGATGTTTGACTGTAACCTAGAAGAGTCCTGAACGACCTCCACATGTACAGACGTGTCTGATGAGGCAATTCATGACGCCTTCATCCTGAGACTACTGCTGTTTTAGCCAGATTTACCACCATGGCAGGAAGGCTGGGGCCTTATGTACCAACGATGTACTAATGTGAGCTACATATCAAAACTCCTGTCAATAATTAAGATGAATACTCTGTATTTAGGATGAAAACTTTAACAGTAACCACACAGAGACCAATTCAACAAAGTTACAAAGCCCTTTATAACCAGCCTACATGACATGACCAATTAAAAACATATGGTTATGTAAACATAACTACAGTTTATAACTGATAGTTTCCTGTTGGCTGATCTGCTGCTCTGTGATGTATGTGGCACCGTCTGTCGCCTCCACAGTTACCGCCCACTTTTTACAAGACTGTTAACTTCACTAGTAATGGCCGACAGCTCAAATTCACACTCAACCAATCAGACCTTGCTGTGACACTCTAGGATTGTGGGTAATGTAGTCCTGTTGACTGACATTTTAAATAAACTAAAATGAGGTTAATTCCATTAGAAATACCATCTCCTCCACACCCATATCTCCTGGTTCCTCCCTCTGGAGGCTCCTGTAAGTCTGCCTTTGATGGTTCTGACATTATGGCTGATAAACTCACCTAGCACAGGTGAGTGCTAGGGCTGCTGCAGGTGAGTGCTAGGGCTGCTGCAGGTGAGTGCTAGGGCTGCTGCAGGTGAGTGCTAGGGCTGCTCCAGGTGAGTGCTAGGGCTGCTGCAGGTGAGTGCTAGGGCTGCTCCAGGTGAGTGCTAGGGCTGCTGCAGGTGAGTGCTAGGGCTGCTGCAGGTGAGTGCTAGGGCTGCTCCAGGTGAGTGCTAGGGCTGCTCCAAGTGAGTGCTAGGGCTGCTGTAGGTGAGTGCTAGGGCTGCTCCAGGTGAGTGCTAGGGCTGCTGCAGGTGAGTGCTAGGGCTGCTGCAGGTGAGTGCTAGGGCTGCTGCAGGTGAGTGCTAGGGCTGCTGCAGGTGAGTGCTAGGGCTGCTGCAGGTGAGTGCTAGGGCTGCTGCAGGTGAGTGCTAGGGCTGCTCCAGGTGAGTGCTAGGGCTGCTCCAGGTGAGTGCTAGGGCTGCTGTAGGTGAGTGCTAGGGCTGCTGTAGGTGAGTGCTAGGGCTGCTGCAGGTGAGTGCTAGGGCTGCTGCAGGTGAGTGCTAGGGCTGCTCCAGGTGAGTGCTAGGGTCTGCTATTTAGACCTGTCATTGATGCAACACGCTGCTGCATGCTGATGTGTTGTGGGTTTAAGTTTTCAACTTGGGGGTCAGGGACCTAAAGTGGGTCATGGGCCATTTTCTGAGGGTCTTACCAGAAAAACCATGTGGCAGTCGATGATGTGCTTTTATTTTGAAAGGAAATGTCTCCTCCTTCTTTAGTCCTATTAAATCTTTTGTTCCAGACCACACAGCTCTTTTCCTTTAAAAAAATTTGATTATGATTGAAATTAGGAATTTGGGTCATTATGAGTCACTGAGGAGGTGATGTTGGGTCCTGAACCTAAACCAGTCTAGAACTTGAATCTCTGGAGTCATGTTTGCCGGCTCACACCGGGGCAGGCTGTGTCCTGGAGCTGCTGCTAATGCTTTAAAGTATTTCCTCTCCAGCTCTTCAGGCGTTTCTTTAAACATAAGTTAGAGGAGCTGACAGCTGCTGGTCTGGGGCCTCTGAAAGACTAAAGCCGCCCCTGATTGGCTGCTGCTGTCTCGCCGATATTAAACGCTCCGTTCATTGAGAGAAAAGGCAGTCTTCATGCTGGACTTAGATTCTTCAGGGTCAGACAATAAGAATGATTTCTGTTTTATAGATTTATTAGTGAAATAAATCTGAAATTGAAGAACAAGCTCTTCAGTCTGCTGCTTCTGTTAGCGTCCTAAATCCACATCTACCCCACAGCAGGAGGAACAGCTGCCCTGGATGGACCAGGATCAAGCCTAGACTCTAGTCTCTCTCCTTGATCCGGTCTATCGCATGTCTGTCTGCAGAAAACGCCCCGTACCCCCCTGCTCTTACCTGGAGTCTGCCGGTGCGGATCAGTGAAGTATCCCGGGATAGCAGTCCCTGTGTCCGCCTCTCTCTGCTCCTCCGTCCCGTTTTCTTCAGCGGACACCGCCCGGTGAGGAGAAACACCCCGCCCCTCTGCGCCACCCTTTCCCAAACCAACCCTCCTCCCTCAGCAGCAGCCCGGACTGATCCTGATCCTCAGATCCACCACAGACCAGACCAGACATGAGGACTGATCCTGATCCTCAGATCCACCACAGACCAGACCAGACATGAGCACTGATCCTGATCCTCAGATCCACCACAGACCAGACCAGACATGAGGACTGATCCTGATCCTCAGTAAAGAGGAGTTGTAATAGGGAGGAGAGAAGAGGAGCAGGGCTCTAACCCGTTTTATAAAAATAAAAACGTGATTTGAAAACAAATTATATATATATATATATATATATACACATATATATATATACATACATAAATATGTGTGTATATATATATATCTAAAATGATATAAAAATGATTCCCTTTCATTTTTATGATTTAATTCGTGTATTATTTTATTATTTATCATGCACGCTGGCCCTTGAGTACCTGTCAGGTTTCCACCAGCTGTTTCAGTAGTTAAAGTTCAAACTGGTAAATGTTTGTGCTGCCAGCTTTGATAAAGGCCTGAAGTGTTGGCAGAGAGGCTGGAGGATGGTTTCGTGAGGCTTCCTGGAGAAGGAAATCTATCCTGAATTTTCCAAGATTCTTACAGTGACATATGTTCAGTCAGACAGCCTTCCCATCAAAGCGGTGGTCAATTTGTCCTGAACAGTTTCAAGTTCAATATTTTCTAGAAAATGCTGGTAAATAAAACTATTTTGTGAGAAATAATTCACTTTAAGAGATTTTATTTGTATGTTATGTGTGTTAAATGTGGTAGGTGGGGGTGGCGGCAGGCCTACAGACACATTTCTTTTTCTAGCTGCTGTAAGTGCCTGAGAGTAGGGGGTACATGGCTGGAGGTCAAATGTCTGAAGGGGTACAGGCTGTGAAAAGTTTGGGAACCACTGTTCTATCTGAACAAATAATCCTGCTGGTAAAAATGGTCATGATAAAAACAGACTCTTTATTGTCTGTTCATGTTTTTAAAAGCCTCTAGATTTAAAGAAAACAGAGCGTATGACTCTCCTACTACACCTCTGGATGTTTGACTCTTTAATGATTTTATTAATCAATCATGGTCAAAGAAATGTGGCTTTTTAGACAAAAATACCACAAAAATCCTCTTTGATGTCAGAGTGACCCCAGGTTTCTACAGATTCATGTCCACGAAATCAAAATCAGTGACTGCAGAAATACCCCCCTTCAGAGTGGCTGAGCTGATCCACCAGGTCAGAAGAATAAAGACTCCTGAGTCTGGAAGCTCCAGCCACTGGTTAGTCAGTATTCCTGGCTACCATTACACCAAAAGAACACTCCAAGTAACTCAGAGGAAAGGGTTATTGAAGTCTCAGTCAGCGTATGGAGACAGAAACATTTAAGGCTGACTGATCCAGATCCTCAGATCCACCACAGACCAGACCAGACATGAGGACTGATCCGGATCCTCAGATCCACCACAGACCAGACCAGACATGAGGACTGATCCAGATCCTCAGATCCACCACAGACCAGACCAGACATGAGGACTGATCCGGATCCTCAGATCCACCACAGACCAGACCAGACATGAGGACTGATCCAGATCCTCAGATCCACCACAGACCAGACCAGACATGAGGACTGATCCGGATCCTCAGATCCACCACAGACCAGACCAGACATGAGGACTGATCCAGATCCTCAGATCCACCACAGACCAGACCAGACATGAGGACTGATCCTGATCCTCAGATCCACCACAGACCAGACCAGACATTAGGACTGATCCGGATCCTCAGATCCACCACAGACCAGACCAGACATGAGGACTGATCCGGATCCTCAGATCCTCTGAACATCTGTTTCATTTTTAACTTCACAGTTGTTTGTATTTAATTGTCAGTGATAATGATTGATTTATAAAATCAATAGAAGAGAATCGATGGAAGGTCACTGCTCTGATCGCTACCATATCCTGTAACCATGGTGGATTTGTTGTTGAGTAATTATTTATTATAACATCAGAGCTTCTCTGTTCATCTTTCAGTGTGGCTGTAGGAGGCTGAGCATGCTCTGGTTGTGCTGGCACCAAAGGTCAAAGGTCAGACCTGTTTCTTCATCCATAGGTCAGAGACGTCAGCTGTTACAGTAGAGACTAATGTTTAAACTTCAGTTCATGGTTACAGGATGACATCAGCAGATCTGAGGTTAAACTCCGCCTCTCTGCTGATTTACATGCCACCATGATGACTCCTCCCTCTATAGTCACACATGCCACCATGATGACTCCTCCCTCTATAGTCACACATGCCGCCATGGTGACTCCTCCCTCTATAGTCACACATGCCGCCATGGTGACTCCTCCCTCTATAGTCATACATGCCGCCATGGTGACTCCTCCCTCTATAGTCATACATGCCGCCATGATGACTCCTCCCTCTATAGTCATACATGCCGCCATGATGACTCCTCCCTCTATAGTCACACATGCCGCCATGGTGACTCCTCCCTCTATAGTCACACATGCCGCCATGGTGACTCCTCCCTCTATAGTCATACATGCCGCCATGGTGACTCCTCCCTCTATAGTCATACATGCCGCCATGGTGACTCCTCCCTCTATAGTCACACATGCCGCCATGGTGACTCCTCCCTCTATAGTCATACATGCCGCCATGGTGACTCCTCCCTCTATAGTCACACATGCCGCCATGGTGACTCCTCCCTCTATAGTCACACATGCCGCCATGGTGACTCCTCCCTCTATAGTCACACATGCCGCCATGGTGACTCCTCCCTCTATAGTCACACATGCCGCCATGGTGACTCCTCCCTCTATAGTCACACATGCCGCCATGGTGACTCCTCCCTCTATAGTCACACATGCCGCCATGCTGACTCCTCCCTCTATAGTCATACATGCCGCCATGGTGACTCCTCCCTCTATAGTCATACATGCCGCCATGGTGACTCCTCCCTCCACCCATGTTGAAAACTTACTGATTTGTAGCAGAGGTTTTTAATGTGATATCCTTCATGTAAGTCCACCATCCTGACTTCTGACCTCCATCGTGGTCGTGCTGCGTGTTTAGGAGGTAAGAGGAACGGCGTCTACGTTTACGTCATATCTGACCTGTTGGGAGGGGCAGTACGGGACAGAAACACCAGCCATAGAAGTATTTATCCCAGGATCTCTAATCTATGTGACGTATTTCTATCTCGTTGTCGCTGATGGGTGACATTATTACCAAACTAAACCTAAATCACTGCTGTTTATCAGAACTCAGCTCTCCATTTTCCACAGATCTAGACTAAAAACAGACACATTTTCACAGACGGTCAGCTGTAATCTGGTTTACTTGATCAGGATTATTTAATCTGATGATCAGGGAGGATAGCTCTGAACTGTCAGAGCTCTGCTGCTGCTGCCAGTCTCTACATGCAGGAATTCCTCCTCCTCCTCCTCCTCCTCCTCCTCCTCCTCCTCTCAAACCTCTCCCCCGTCCTCCCCTTCCCTCTCTTTTCTGTCTCTCCTCCTTCTCCAGGGTGATCTGCTGAATCTTGTCAGGCTGAATTCCTTCTCTGTGGCAGAAACCAGAGAAAAATCTCCCTTCCTCCCTCGTTGTCTGATCCAGCTGCTGGTTCTTGTACTAACCTGCTCTCTGTCAGCTGATAGTCGGACTTTCACCACGCTCCCTGACACTGAGACGAGTCCTGGAGCAGAGGGATGAGGGTTAAACAGGAACAGAACAGGTCCACCTGTCCCAGTGATCCTGTCCCAGTTTTAATCAAGTCCTCTGAATAACTGAGAGAATGAAGTCATGGTGAAGTGAAACCAACCCTGAGCCAACAAGAGACCTTGGATTTAAACTGAGGATGCTTTATCAGGCCTGGAAGCTCATGTGATAACAGAGACATGTCAACAAGCCAGAACGCTTCAGGTCATTCAATTCACCATTGGGGGGGGGGGGGGGGGGTAACTGTATATTTTAACAGGATGTGAACAGCTTCTGTTACTGATAAACCTGATGAACACATGCAGAGAGGAAAACAAGAGACTAAAGAACCACACAAACACACACACTAACACACACACTAACACACACAAACACACACACTAACACACACACTAACAACCACACTAACACACACACTAACACTAACACACACACTAACACACACAAACACACACACTAACACACACACTAACACACACATCAGAGCTTTATGGGAGAGTGGCAAAGAGAAAGACACTGTTGAAGAAAACTCAGATTCAATCTGGACTAGAGTTCACCAGAAGGACTGTGGGAGACTCCATGGTCAAGAGGAAGAAAGGTCTTTGGTCTGATGAGACCAGAATGGAGCTTTGAGACCATCAGACAAGACGCCAAACACTGACATCACCACAAACACACCATCCCCACTGTGGAGCAGGGTGTTGGCAGCATCGTGCTGTGGGGATGCTTCTCAGCAGCATCATGCTGTGGGGATGCTTCTCAGCAGCATCATGCTGCTGTTAATCTGACTTAGAGGGAACTAAACTGAGATGATGTGGTTGGAGATCCAGTAATCTCACAGTCACTCTGCAGGAACAGTCAGATAGAGAAGAAAACTAGCTTTGGATAAATCTGCATCTTCAGTCCTAACAGCAGAAATGTGGAAGGTTCTCCTCATATCAGAGACTACAGAAGGTTCAATGTTTTTAAACTAAACTGAAATCATGGACGAAGGCAAACCAGTGATCTCTGATTAACCCTTTGCATGCCCCAGTCTTAAATCAGCTGTTTAATGAGATGGTCTGGTGTTGAGTTTGATGCCGTTACTCTGATAGTCCTTCAACAGAGACAGAGAGATCCCTCCTAACAGGCCTGACTCCACATTAAAGCTGTCAGGATGACCACCAGGACTTCAGCGGCTATGTTTGGAGTCAGAGTGATGCTCCTGGTACAGGGTGAAAAGGGGCTTATTCTAGTTCCATTAAAGCCCTGTCTCCTCCTCCAGCTGCTCATTTATCCTCTGACTCCATCCTCCCTTCTACTCCTCTTTTCTTTCCCTCTGCAGAGGAAACATCGTACCATAAAAACCCAGCAGGCTGAGCTCATCTAAACCTAAAACTGAGACATGAGTTAAACTGTTAAAAGCATGGAGGATGTCCATCACATCCTGTGTTTGTGAAAAGGTCTGAGCTCCAGAGCAGCGGTCGTGTCGGACAGAGGAGTGGGATGGAGGAATGCTGGTGACCGACCACCTCCACGCTTGGTTTTTAGCACGAGTGACGTCTTTGGCAGATCAGGGCTCCCATTGTTAGATCAGGTCTCAGGCTTCAGTGGAGCTGCAGGGTTTATATTTATATTAGTGCAGATTTTTCTCAGAGGGAAAGCTCTTATAGACGTCTATCAGATCTAGAATGATTATTGATCGGTTTAAAGAGCCTCCTCCCTCTCAGGTGTGCTCAGGTTTACTAATATTTACAGAGTCTGAAGTCTGAAAGGTGACACTTCCGTCTCTGTCAGCGATTGCCCTCAGGCCCTCAACAGAACAATGCGTTCTCTCTGCAGGCCACGCCCACCTCCCCCACCAGCCCGGCTCTCTTTGGCCCACTTGTCCTTATTTGGCCGTGCCAGCAGCTCGACTGCTGATTGGTGGAGGAGCAGGAACGCTCTCACCTGTGCAGGCTTGTCCTCACTCTGCTCCGTCTGTGGAAAGCTCCCAGTTTAAAGACAAACTCAGCCTTAAAGGGAAATAGCTGAAACACGAGAGGAGGATTTACTAGAGACCATAGAACTATAGACCACAGGAACCCAGAGGAACGGGACCACAGATTTACATTTAAAAGGAGAATAAGACCATTATTTAAACTGGTTTACAGGAAAACCAGCAGCTCTCTACTGTGATAGATAAAGACTTCATCAGTTATAGGCAGCTACTAAGGCAGTCAGAGCCTGGGGACCCCCAAAATAAAGGTGCCAGAGACCAGGGACCCCAAAATAAAGGTGCCAGAGACCAGGGACCCCAAAATAAAGGTGCCAGAGACCAGGGACCCCCAAAATAAAGGTGCCAGAGACCAGGGACCCCAAAATAAAGGTGCCAGAGACCAGGGACCCCCAAAATAAAGGTGCCAGAGACCAGGGACCCCCAAAATAAAGGTGCCAGAGACCAGGGACCCCCAAAATAAAGGTGCCAGAGACCAGGGACCCCCAAAATAAAGGTGCCAGAGATCAGGGACCCCAAAATAAAGGTGCCAGAGACCAGGGACCCCCAAAATAAAGGTGCCAGAGCCCGGGTACCCCCGCTGTACCTGAAGGTGGTCGAACAGCCATGAACATTCGAGAATAGTCATGTGGAGACAAGGCCGTCCATTAGGGGGATAAAGGAGATCTTTCTGGAACCCAGCCAAACTGGGGGTCCATGGAGGTCAGCAAAATCCTGGTCCATTTTAAAGTTAAGCTGTGATATCCATATTCTATATTTAACCTAAAAAAAAATAACGACTCTTATCAATGAAACAAATCTCTTTTTTTCAATCATTTGTGTAGAATAAAGCCTTCTTAAAAATGTAAATCTATTTTGTAAAAAAAGAATTAAAATGGGTTAAAAATTGAAAAAAAAAAGTGGCAACAATGGCAAAAAATGGTGGAAAAGGTGGTGAAACTGGATCTTAAAAGTAGCAGAAATGAGTTAGAAGTGTCAAAAAATAAAAACTAAAAAAGGGGAAAATGGGCATAAATAGTGGTGAAAGGGGATTAAACGTGTCAGCAAAAGGCTTTAAATTGGCCAAAACGGGTGGAAATCTGGTGAAATGGGACAACAAAAAAAAATCGATAAAAAAATGGAAATATAGTGCTGAGAAAGAAACAATAGGCAGGTATTTACAGAAGTTGGCCAAACTGGCAAAAATGGGCATATCAGACAGTAAAATGTGGTTTTGTGAGAAAATTTGGTCGAAAAGTGGTGGAAAGAGTTTAAAATGGCAAAAATGTGGGAAAATTTGGCAAAACTGGTGTAAAGTGGCAACAGTGGAATTTAAACAAATATTTGGTGTTTTTAGGGAATCTGGAGAGCCCCTCTTATTTCCGGTCTAAGAGTCAGACTGCATGGGTATCCAGCATAAATAGAACGTCTAATGCCGGGTTATCCAGATTGATTCAGGTGTGGAGGGAACCTGCTGGTGTAGGAGGAGGTTTAGGTTTAAACAGGAGTGACTGCAGACCTGAGGTTGTTAGATCTACAATCGTTTAACTCAGATTGTTCTGGTTTCTTCTCTCTGTAGGACGGCCTGTATCCTGGTTGAAGAAAGCAGCATGTTTTTATCTTGTGGTGTTTTTTTATTTAAACCCTAAAATTCATTCACCAGTGAACAGATAAAGTCCTGCCTGTTAGTCAAACCGTGCATCAGCAGGCCAGTAGAACAGACTGGGCAGTAAACTGGGACAGGCTTTTCTTAGCTGTATGGTACGCAGGTTTCTCTGCAGCTGTTTGGAGGTTTAGAAGGATGGGAGACCCACTAACGCCGAAACAATAACAGGAAGTAGATCATCAGCAGCTGCAGGAAGCTGGAGATCAGAGCTGAGGAAAGGTGAAAGGTCATGTCTGCAGAGAAGCCAGCTTCATGGTTCAAACAGCACATCTCATCATTACTGGTTTAAGACGCTCTTCTTCTTCTTCTATGGTGTTTCTAATAAAAGCCGTTTCCATGAAAGATCTGGTAACTGCTGATGGATAAATGGGTGGAAGAGCCTTTAAACTTGGCCTATCAGTGTGATTCTGTGAAGAGAACAGCGCCCCCCTCTGGCTGACTCACAGAAGACAGCATTAGACCAGGTCCAGGTTTATTAGTGAGACTAACATGACAATAACACACACAGAGCTCTTATATTCTCATGAATAGATCCGTTCTGCCGGGTTGCTCCTCCGTCACTCTGAAGACTCGCCTGCAGACTCCAGCTCAGACAGAACGGCTCTGGAACAGAAAAACAGGAATGTCAGAACCATTACAGACTAAGCGGGAAAAACCTGAGGGAGAAACCAGGACAGACGGGCCTGGAGGAGGCCTTCTATCACAGAATCACCTCATTTGAACATAAACATGGTTTAGGTCAACAGCACTACATTACCCACAATCCCTCAGTGTCGCAGAGATAAATTTAACAGCTGATGTTCAACAAAAGAACGTTTCGGTTCTGTAGAGTTAATCTAACCAGAACCAGGTCCAGGCTGTGTAATCCCATCATCTCATCACCTCTGAGATTATTTTAGTCAGTCGTTGGGTAGAGGATGACAGAAATGTCTGCAGAAAGACCTTTATGTTTACAACTGAGGAACTCCTGACTCAAACTTTGATTTTTTAAATATTCAGTTATTTAGAAAGCAGCGCTGTAAAAAATTTACTTTATTTCTTATTTTAGCTGATAAATTCAGACTTCTAAACTCTCAGGCAGGCAGACTGATGCTTTTATCAGGATCACGGTGTAAATATAATCACATTAATAGCAGATCTACAGCGCTGGGTTAAAGTTTGAACGGTGAAATAAAGGAGTGTGAATGCCGATTTGCACCCATGATGCTGATCTCCAGTACTCAGAAAATTTTTTGTATTTTAATACTTCAGCAATTACTATTTTCTCTCTCTCTCTCTCTCTCTCTCTCTCTCTCTCTCTCTCTCCCCTCTCTCTCTCTCCCTTTCTCCCTCTCTCTCTCTCTCTCTCCCCTCTCCCTCTCTCTCTCTCTCTCTCCCCTCTCTCTCCCCTCTCCCTCTCTCTCCCCTCTCTCTCTCCCTCTCCCTCTCCCTCTCTCTCTCTCTCTCTCTCTCTCTCCCTCCCTCTCTCTCTCCCTCCCTCCCCCTCTCTCTCTCTCCCTCTCTCTCTCTCTCTCTCTCTCTGTCTCTTCCTTTTTTTCTTCCCCTTATTTTATTGTTTTTATTTGGTAGTAGTGCTACTTTCTATATTTAGTATTTTAGCACTTCAAACATTAGCCTTATTGTCTATGTTCAGTTGTTGACTGATTTTCTATATTGTTGTTTACTTGCTGCTCTATGTGCCTTTAATTGCCCCCCGTGGACAAATAAAGTTTTTGAATTTGAATTTGAACGACACTCTCAGCCAACAGGACTACATTACCCACAATCCCACAGGACCGTCTGTGATTGGTGGAGGTGAATTTGAGCTGAAGTGACTGTCATGGATAAAGTGGGCAGTAACTGTTGTTCTCTGTGGAGGCCACAGATGGCGCTACAAACCCTCACAGAGCAGAAGAGGAAATAATTCAGCTGTAGTAGACGTTTCAGCCTGCAGAGGGCAGCACCTACGCGCATTTTATCACTGATGGAGGATTTAAACAGTGAGCTCAAATGTGAAGATTTAGACCTAAACTGGTCAACAGGAAGACTAAAGTCAGAGACAGAGGGTTATAATCACAGCCTGTTTATTTATGATGAAATATTCTATCATTATTATTATAAATCTGTATTTGTTCATTTATCTGTTTTCATGTATTTCTCCTTTTTTAATTGTCCAGAATGTTAAAGGATAAAAGATGTTAGAGTTTGATGAGTCAGTGTTAAAGCCGGATTTTTACATAGAACAAAAACCCAAATAAACACTGGCTGGATGTGTTTCAGAAAAATCAAACATGGGTGTTAACCTTCAGAGCTCTCCTCTAGTTAACTCACTCCTCATTCTGAGGCTGATCTGAACCGTGTCCATCAGTCTGAACCGATCCATTCATTCACACACACAGAGGTGTACTACAGACCTGTCTCAGGTTTTTATTCCAGAATCACTGATGAGTGCTCCTCGTCTCCTCACCTCTGTTCCTCCGTCAGCTCAAACTCAGCCAGGGTTCTCCTAGCCAGATCTGGAGTCACAGACAGACAGAAGGCTGCAGACAGCTGAACCAGCTCCACAGCTCTCTGAGAGGAACCCTCGCTGTGACACAGGGACAGGAACTCCTCGAACAGACCCTCGCTGGAGAAAAACACAGTTAGAGATCAATAACAGGCTTCCTCTGTCAGACTGATCCTGTCTGAGGACTACAGACCTGTTAGTGTGAAAGGCTAACTTTACTACCTTCTAATAACAGGATAGAGGAGATCCTCCAGAGAGAGTCCTCTTAAAGAGATTCAGCTAGAGGTGACGTGCTCTCTCTAGTGATAAACTGCTCACTAATAAGAGCTCTGTGACACTGACAGTCTTTAATGAGCAGAGCTGGAGTCTGTTTAGTGCAGAGTAACTCAACCCTGCTTAACCCACAATCTAAGTGGTGAAAAGTGGCAAAAAAGGGTTAAAGTGGCATTGAAAACAAGTTAAAGGTGGCAAAAATAGTCAAAAAACAGCAAAAAAAATAGAAAAAATGAGTGTAAAAGTGACTTAAACAGGCAAAGAGGTAGGAAAAATTGGCAAAAAGCAGCAAAGAGTGGCAAAAATGGGGAAAAGAGAGGCATTTAACAGCAAAAAGCAGCTTAAATGGGCAGAATGTGGCAAGAAAATGGTAAAGAAAGAGAGAAAAAAATCACAAATAGCAAAAAGCAGGATAAAAAAGGCTAACGACTGATAACATGGGCAAATATGGGATAAAAGTGGAAAAATTGCACAAAAGGGCAATGGAAATATACAGAAAAAAAATAAAGGTGGACTATTAAAGCCAACTGTATGTACTAGTGTGTGACACAAACTGATTAATGTGACCTGCACTGGATAATTTCTGAGGTCAAAGTTTGACTTTTTAAGGTTTTCTGAGGAATAATATTTCAGATTAAGACATTAAAGAGCCACATGCTGAGTATCACTGGTTCAGTGTTTATCACATTCTCAGATTAACGTCTCTGCCTCTCCATTCATGGACTCTGTTAGTCCTGGTCTGGTGAGACTCACGCTGGGACTCTGTTGTTGGACTTGAAGAGCTGCAGCATCTCCCTGCAGAGACAAACAGAGAGGAGAGGTCGGACACGTGTGAGCATTGGAGGAGTCAGACTTTAAAAGCATCTGAAGCATTTTCACAGGGACTAGAAGGACCTGTAGACCTCTGATCATTTCTGAATCACCTCCTGACATCAGTGTTTGGTGCTTTTACGCTGGTTAAGTGAAGTTTATCATGTATTCAACTTTACAGACATTTATGAAGGAGAACATCTCTTCATCGACCCTGCTGGTAATGTCTGAGGCAGTGAGACGTCTCCTCTCATCATCTGTTTGAAGTTTTCTGCAGTTAAAGCTGATCTTCTTCTGTGCTCTGGATCATTATGATTCACTGATAGATCGGCTGTTTGCAGCCGAACCGCTGAACGTTGGACAACGTTTACCCAAACTGACAGAGAAATAATCCTGATATAAGATCAGATATCAGTGAAGAGGAGCTGTAGGAGGCAGAGCAGAAGGGCCTTTTCAGAGAGATGTTGGCCTGAAAAGTTCAGTTTTAATGAATAAATCAAGTAAAATAAAGCCAACATTAGCTGGAATTACCTGATAGAAAATCCCTGTACTGGCCCATTCCTGACTGTGCACCTCTGTGAGCTGAAATAAAGGCAGGAGTTTACCCTGGAATCTTTACTCCACAATGACAGACATGGAGGATTCACATGGGATTAAAAACTCAGACATCCTGCACAGTTATTATAATAACAACAGGTCCACAGGTAGTCCTAGTCCTGTGAGAACAGAGCTCTGGTCCAGTCCTGTCCCCCTTACCAGGCCTGTTGAGTCCTGTTGGCTCTCAGCAGCAGAGAGGTGACGTGTGAGAGGGAGGAGGGGGTCCACTCCAGGCCGGACCTCCCTCTATTTTCAAACACTCCTTTAACATCCAGAGCACACGCTGCAAACGAGTCCTGGACCTGCAGACATAGAGACATGGACTCTTCATCACTGCTGACCATGAGGAGACGATGAAGACTCCACTCCTCTCTTTACTGACCTCAGGACTGTGGTGGTCTCTGGCCATCAGGGCCAGCAGCTCCTCCACCAGCTCAGACTTGTTATCATGGCCCAGAGAGCGGATGTCTGCAGGACAGAGGAGTACAGAGTCACACCTCAGCTTTAACACCATCACAGGCAGGGATCAGGTCTACAGGCCGCTGTATGCTCCACCACAGAGAACCTCTGTAGAGATCTATAGAGGTCTGGGACGTCCCAGGACCTTCTGACAGGAACACATTAGACCTCTATGTCTCCTATGATTGGTTCTGTCATGTCTGTGGCACTGACCAATGGGAGCACAGAGCTCCCTCCAGGATGAACCAGAGGAGAGTTAGTGGGGGTCTGACCCAGAGGTCTCAGCCTTCATGGAGAGCACTGGTACAGTGGTATTTAGATGATGGACCTCCAAGACCAGTTCAGACCGAGCATCGACTAAATCTGCACCAAGAGTTCTGACTTAACATGACATGTTCCTTTACAAAACCACCAAAAATTATCCAAAATTTCAGAGAAAATGTTAAAATCCTAGCCTTCCTGTTGCCTGTAAAATAGCAGCATTGGTCTCCTGTTACATCACCTTTCCAGATAGAGGGCAGGAGATCCAGACGGCTGTCGGTGTCCAGAGCCTGCAGCAGGTCCCTCAGTCCCTGAATGCTTGGGTAATACAGCTGGAAACAGAAAAAAACTTCAGTTCTTCATTTAAATATTGGCTTTTTAGAGAATCAGCCAGACAGAGGAAGAGTTTAAGGACCCGTCAGTACTGAGGATCTACGGTTTTACCCCAGACTGAGGGGTCCACAATCCTCTGACCTCTGATCCAACACAGTCTGCCATGGTAGACGACTTAGATACACCAGTTTAACACCAGTTTAATACCAGTTTAACGTAGTGTTGTATCTGGTATAATCTGAAGGTGTCCTGTGGTGAGCTCATGTGTGCTGCAGGTTAAGGGTTGGACCTCCTGATCTACTGACCGAGGGGACCAGGCGTCTGTACCACTTCATCACCACGTCGATGTGCTCCATCATACACAGCAGGCTGAAGAAGCGGCCGCTGCAGAGGAGAGAGAGAGCTTCAGTTACCAGAACAATCCAGAACTCATCCTCATTTAACCCCAGCAGCAGATCCACTTACTAGTAAAGCGTCTGACTGAAGGGGTTAGCCAGAAACCTCCAGTTGTCCCCCACTTCTAACAGACTCTGGACCTTATAGGCCAGCTCCATATCTTTGATATCCAAGCACTGCCAGAGAGGAGAGGAGACCAGGTTAGACCTGCAGAACGCTTATTCAGTCATTATGATGGAGAGATCAGAGAACATCAGAGAAACTAGAGAACATCAGAGAAACCAGAGAACATCAGAGAACATCAGAGAACATCAGAGAAACCAGAGAACATCAGAGAAACTAGAGAACATCAGAGAAACCAGAGAACATCAGAGAACATCAGAGAACATCAGAGAAACCAGAGAACATCAGAGAACATCAGAGAACATCAGAGAAACCAGAGAACATCAGAGAAACCAGAGAACATCAGAGAAACTAGAGAACATCAGAGAAACCAGAGAACATCAGAGAACATCAGAGAACATCAGAGAAACCAGAGAACATCAGAGAAACCAGAGAACATCAGAGAAACCAGAGAACGTCAGAGAACGTCAGAGAAACCAGAGAACATCAGAGAACATCAGAGAACATCAGAGAAACCAGAGAACACCAGAGAACATCAGAGAACACCAGAGAACATCAGAGAACATCAGAGAACATCAGAGAACATCAGAGAACACCAGAGAAACCAGAGAACATCAGAGAAACCAGAGAACACCAGAGAACATCAGAGAAACCAGAGAACACCAGAGAACATCAGAGAACACCAGAGAACATCAGAGAACATCAGAGAACATCAGAGAACATGAGAGAACACCAGAGAAACCAGAGAACATCAGAGAAACCAGAGAACATCAGAGAAACCAGAGAACGTCAGAGAACGTCAGAGAAACCAGAGAACATCAGAGAACATCAGAGAACATCAGAGAAACCAGAGAACACCAGAGAACATCAGAGAACACCAGAGAACATCAGAGAACACCAGAGAACATCAGAGAACATCAGAGAACATCAGAGAACATCAGAGAACATCAGAGAACACCAGAGAAACCAGAGAACATCAGAGAAACCAGAGAACACCAGAGAACATCAGAGAAACCAGAGAACACCAGAGAACATCAGAGAACACCAGAGAACATCAGAGAACATCAGAGAACATCAGAGAACATCAGAGAACACCAGAGAAACCAGAGAACATCAGAGAAACCAGAGAACACCAGAGAACATCAGAGAAACCAGAGAACACCAGAGAACATCAGAGAACATCAGAGAACATCAGAGAACATCAGAGAAACCAGAGAACATCAGAGAAACCAGAGAACACCAGAGAACATCAGAGAAACCAGAGAACACCAGAGAACATCAGAGAAACCAGAGAACATCAGAGAAACCAGAGAACACCAGAGAACATCAGAAAAACCAGAGAACATCAGAGAAACCAGAGAACACCAGAGAAACCAGAGAACATCAGAGAAACCAGAGAACACCAGAGAACATCAGAGAAACCAGAGAACATCAGAGAAACCAGAGAACACCAGAGAACATCAGAGAACATCAGAGAAACCAGAGAACATCAGAGAAACCAGAGAACATCAGAGAAACCAGAGAACGTCAGAGAATGTCAGAGAAACCAGAGAACATCAGAGAACATCAGAGAACATCAGAGAAACCAGAGAACACCAGAGAACATCAGAGAACACCAGAGAACATCAGAGAACATCAGAGAACATCAGAGAACATCAGAGAACACCAGAGAAACCAGAGACCATCAGAGAACCCCGCGAACACCCGAGAACATCAGAGAAAACAGATAACAACACATAACATCAGAGAACACCAGAGAACATCAGAGAACATCAGAGAACATCAGAGAACATCAGAGAACACCAGAGAAACCAGAGAACATCAGAGAAACCAGAGAACACCAGAGAACATCAGAGAAACCAGAGAACGTCAGAGAACGTCAGAGAAACCAGAGAACATCAGAGAACATCAGAGAACATCAGAGAAACCAGAGAACACCAGAGAACATCAGAGAACACCAGAGAACATCAGAGAACACCAGAGAACATCAGAGAACACCAGAGAACACCAGAGAACATCAGAGAACATCAGAGAACACCAGAGAAACCAGAGAACATCAGAGAAACCAGAGAACACCAGAGAACATCAGAGAAACCAGAGAACACCAGAGAACATCAGAGAACATCAGAGAACATCAGAGAACATCAGAGAACATCAGAGAAACCAGAGAACATCAGAGAAACCAGAGAACACCAGAGAACATCAGAGAAACCAGAGAACACCAGAGAACATCAGAGAAACCAGAGAACATCAGAGAAACCAGAGAACACCAGAGAACATCAGAAAAACCAGAGAACATCAGAGAAACCAGAGAACACCAGAGAACACCAGAGAACATCAGAGAACATCAGAGAACACCAGAGAACTTCAGAGAACACCAGAGAACTTCAGAGAACACCAGAGAACACCAGAGAACACCAGAGAACTTCAGAGAACACCAGAGAACACCAGAGAACTTCAGAGAACACCAGAGAACATCAGAGAACTTCAGAGAACACCAGAGAACTTCAGAGAACACCAGAGAACTTCAGAGAACACCAGAGAACACCAGAGAACTTCAGAGAACACCAGAGAACACCAGAGAACTTCAGAGAACATCAGAGAACATCAGAGAACATCAGAGAAACCAGAGAACACCAGAGAACATCAGAGAAACCAGAGAACACCAGAGAACATCAGAGAACATCAGAGAACATCAGAGAAACCAGAGAACATCAGAGAACATCAGAGAACATCAGAGAAACCAGAGAACATCAGAGAACATCAGAGAACATCAGAGAACATCAGAGAAAACCAGAGAACATCAGAGAACATCAGAGAACATCAGAGAACATCAGAGAAACCAGAGAACATCAGAGAACATCAGAGAACATCAGAGAAACCAGAGAACATCAGAGAACATCAGAGAACATCAGAGAAACCAGAGAACACCAGAGAACATCAGAGAAACCAGAGAAACCAGAGAACATCAGAGAACATCAGAGAACATCAGAGAAACCAGAGAACATCAGAGAACATCAGAGAACATCAGAGAACATCAGAGAACACCAGAGAACACCAGAGAACACCAGCCGGACCAGGATCTGAGTCTGCTAGCTGGACGCTAATGGATCAGAGCTTCATCACTACAACCAGGAAACAGTCTGGATTTTTCAGATTAACATCAAATGAAACTAAAAATGAATATCTGAGGGGTCAAAGTTCAGCAAATCAAAAACAAAGAAATAAAAATACTCACTATTCTCATGGAGTTCATGAAGAAAAACGCTGTTAGGAGAAAGAGACAGGGTTAGGATCCACAGATTAAATCTGATTTATAATCTGATTAAACACTGCTCTGATTATAATCTGATTAAACACTGGTCTGATTATAATCTGATTAAACACTGGTCTGATTATAATCTGATTAAACACTGGTCTGATTATAATCTGATTAAACACTGGTCTGATTATAATCTGATTAAACACTGGTCTGATTATAATCTGATTAAACACTGGTCTGATTTATAATCTGGTTAAATCTGGTCTGATTTATAATCTGGTTAATTCTGGTCTGATTTATAATCTGGTTAAATCTGGTCTGATTATAATCTGATTAAACACTGGTCTGATTTATAATCTGGTTAAATCTGGTCTGATTTATAATCTGGTTAAATCTGGTCTGATTATAATCTGATTAAACACTGCTCTGATTATAATCTGATTAAACACTGGTCTGATTTATAATCTGGTTAAATCTGGTCTGATTATAATCTGATTAAACACTGGTCTGATTTATAATCTGATTAAACACTGGTCTGATTATAATCTGATTAAACACTGGTCTGATTATAATCTGATTAAACACTGGTCTGATTTATAATCTGGTCAAATCTGGTCTGATTATAATCTGATTAAACACTGGTCTGATTTATAATCTGATTAAACACTGCTCTGATTATAATCTGATTAAACACTGGTGTGATTATAATCTGATTAAACACTGGTCTGATTTATAATCTGGTTAAATCTGGTCTGATTTATAATCTGGTTAAATCTGGTCTGATTTATAATCTGGTTAAATCTGGTCTGATTTATAATCTGGTTAAATCTGGTCTGATTATAATCTGATTAAACACTGGTCTGATTTATAATCTGATTAAACACTGCTCCAATTATAATCTGATTAAACACTGGTCTGATTATAATCTGATTAAACACTGGTCTGATTTATAATCTGGTTAAATCTGGTCTGATTTATAATCTGGTTAAATCTGGTCTGATTATAATCTGATTAAACACTGGTCTGATTTATAATCTGATTAAACACTGCTCCAATTATAATCTGATTAAACACTGGTCTGATTATAATCTGATTAAACACTGGTCTGATTTATAATCTGGTTAAATCTGGTCTGATTTATAATCTGGTTAAATCTGGTCTGATTTATAATCTGGTTAAATCTGGTCTGATTATAATCTGGTTAAATCTGGTCTGATTATAATCTGATTAAACACTGCTCTGATTATAATCTGATTAAACACTGGTCTGATTTATAATCTGGTTAAATCTGGTCTGATTATAATCTGATTAAACACTGGTCTGATTATAATCTGATTAAACACTGGTCTGATTTATAATCTGGTTAAATCTGGTCTGATTTATAATCTGGTTAAATCTGGTCTGATTATAATCTGATTAAACACTGGTCTGATTTATAATCTGATTAAACACTGCTCCAATTATAATCTGATTAAACACTGGTCTGATTATAATCTGATTAAACACTGGTCTGATTTATAATCTGGTTAAATCTGGTCTGATTTATAATCTGGTTAAATCTGGTCTGATTTATAATCTGGTTAAATCTGGTCTGATTATAATCTGGTTAAATCTGGTCTGATTATAATCTGATTAAACACTGCTCTGATTATAATCTGATTAAACACTGGTCTGATTTATAATCTGGTTAAATCTGGTCTGATTATAATCTGATTAAACACTGCTCTGATTATAATCTGATTAAACACTGGTCTGATTTATAATCTGGTTAAATCTGGTCTGATTATAATCTGATTAAACACTGGTCTGATTTATAATCTGATTAAACACTGCTCCAATTATAATCTGATTAAACACTGGTCTGATTATAATCTGATTAAACACTGGTCTGATTTATAATCTGGTTAAATCTGGTCTGATTTATAATCTGGTTAAATCTGGTCTGATTTATAATCTGGTTAAATCTGGTCTGATTATAATCTGGTTAAATCTGGTCTGATTATAATCTGATTAAACACTGCTCTGATTATAATCTGATTAAACACTGGTCTGATTTATAATCTGGTTAAATCTGGTCTGATTATAATCTGATTAAACACTGCTCTGATTATAATCTGATTAAACACTGGTCTGATTTATAATCTGGTTAAATCTGGTCTGATTATAATCTGATTAAACACTGGTCTGATTTATAATCTGATTAAACACTGGTCTGATTATAATCTGATTAAACACTGGTCTGATTATAATCTGATTAAACACTGGTCTGATTTATAATCTGGTCAAATCTGGTCTGATTATAATCTGATTAAACACTGGTCTGATTTATAATCTGATTAAACACTGCTCTGATTATAATCTGATTAAACACTGGTCTGATTATAATCTGATTAAACACTGGTCTGATTTATAATCTGGTTAAATCTGGTCTGATTTATAATCTGGTTAAATCTGGTCTGATTTATAATCTGGTTAAATCTGGTCTGATTTATAATCTGGTTAAATCTGGTCTGATTTATAATCTGGTTAAATCTGGTCTGATTTATAATCTGGTTAAATCTGGTCTGATGAGTGATGCGTAGAGAATAGAGGATCTACTGGTCGTGAGCAGAGATGTTCTACACGGAGGGAGCTTCAGGTAAAGGTGTTGATGAACCGCCATGGTAATCTCAGTCATGTGACCTGCTGCTCTAACATCCTGATAGCGCTCCTCTACATCTCAGACTGTTCCTGCCTCTCGTGATCAGGAGCTAACGCTTTCAGCTTCAATAATCCGTCTCAGTCTGATAATCCTCAGAATAAAATAATCTCAACCATGACCTACCGTCATCAGGGTCCTGGCAGGTGAAGCTGCTTCCTGCCAGCTCTGACATCACTTCCTGGAAAAGCTCAATGTTGGCCTGGCGAGAAGCTGGAGAGAAAACCAAACCGGTTAAAATAATACTGGGAGATATTAAGGTTTCCTGTGCTCTAGCGCCTCCTGAAGGTATCTGAGTGTAACTGCAGAGTTTAACAGAGTTCATCTAAGGCGATTCACCTCATTCTGTTTTCAGTTAAAGGTCCAGAGTCTAAATTAACCCAGAAGATTTATCTGAGCAAACCTGGTAAAATGAAACCTAACATTTAGAAGAACTCATCTAAGATTATAAAACATCTAAACGTGTACCTCCTTTGAAAAAGATGGCCAGGATGTGGTCAAAGGAGGCCAGGCTGGGGGCTGAGGACACAGAAACAGACAGAGGAGGTGTAAATAGAGGACCATCACCCTCCACAGACAGGTACACACAGGTAGACCTTAACGTGATTACCGATCCTCAAAGCCTTCATCTCATTCAGCGTGTGCAGAGACTGAGCTCTGGCCAAAGAGCCGCAGCGTTTCAGAGCTTTGAGGACACTGTTGAATGTCAGCAGGGTGGGCTGGACCTTCTGCTGGTTCATCTGCTTCAGAAGCTCCTAGAACATGGACGCCGATGTTAGAGTCACAACAGTTAGACAGCAGGACAGTTGATGATATTAACCTTTTATCTCCAAATCACTGCATTTCAGAGATTTAAAAAAAACTCTACATTAAACACTGAACTATCAAAGTCTGAATTATGGCACTTTCATTAGTCAAAAAACCCTAAACAGACGTAAAAGAGACCAACAACACTGATCCATGAAGAACAAACACAACCAGATAAAATAGAGACAGAAGGTTTCCTCAGATACAGGTAGAGGGGCTCAAAGGACAAAAGGTTGGGAACCAAATGTGACCAATTTTTCTAAAGATATACTTCAAGGGATTTCTGTGCCTTTATTTATAGAGGAGGACAGAGGACAGAGCCAGAATCAGGGACAAGAGAGCATGGGAAAGACATGCAGAATAGCAGCCAGGCCAGAACAGAAATATTAAATCTCTCTCTCCTCTCTTCAGAACTGGTCTAACCCTCTGAAGCGTGGACTGACTTGTTTAAAGGGACTTACCGTGATGACCTCCCATTTCTCGTTGTATTTGTCTCTGACCTCTGGAGCTGCTGAGATCAGGGCGTTGAAGATGTGGACATCAGCTGCAGAGAGAAGGTGGACCTCAGGTTTATCAGGTGAGAAGGATGTTAACATTTACACTGAAGTTCATGGAGACTGGTGTTCCCTTAAAACTGTCCTCTGGAGACCTCTAGTGGAGACATCAGATTAAACCTGTCTCACCTGTCTCTCTCCTCTCACCTGTCAGTCTGTCGTTCAGCAGGTCTGTGTACGAACTGAAGGCCTTAGCATAGGCTCCATGCTGGGGAGAGACAAACACAGGTACCAGCTTAACCATGACACCGTCACTACCTGATGATGCAGCGAGCATCAGCTGGTTCCTACCTTCACCATGCCTCTGATCAGAGCAGAGTAACAGCGCGTGTCTCTCTCTGGGAGGAGGTTGAAGATCCTCTCTGCGTTGTTGTTCTCTTTCCACTCTGACGTCAGGAGGTCCGACGCCCGGCGGGCTCTGCTCCTAGTCCTCTTCACAACCTCAGCCCCCTCCTGAAGAACACCGAGAAGCAGAACTAAGGTCACATCCATGCTGGTAAGGTCTACCTTCAGCTCTCTTTGTGTGACTCACCATGTCCTCTGGCTCTGGCTCTGGCTCTGGCTCTGGCTCCTCTGCAGGATCTCTGTCACAGTAGAGACAGACCAGGTCTAGAAGGTCATGGGTCGCTTCTATGGACACTGAAGCACCTGAAGAAAAGCAGAAGAGAGGCTGATGTTGAAACAGGATCAGAGAAACTCCCTGTGGTTCTTGGTGAGTCTGAGTTCTCACCAGCCTGCAGGAGCTGGTCGTACATGTCCACGGCAGCTTTCACTCTCCTCAGGCTGATCCTCTCCTTCAGAGCTTCCTCGCTCACTTCATCCAGGAGCGGAGACACCGACGCTGGCATCAGACACTGCAGCACAGAGGTCACATAAAAGCTATGGATGCAGGTCCACCAGGGACCCCCATTTTTACAGACACACCTTAGACCCACTGAAACCAGCTCCCTGATCCACTTTAAAGTCCAGAACCTCTGTCCTGGACAAGCTCCTCTACCTGATGCACAGATGAACCTCTAAGGCTGATCTTTAGTTCTACTGCAGCTCTATCAGCAGTCTGGTAGCTCACAGTAAATCTGACGTCCTGACATCATGGCTGAAAACCGAATCTAGAAAATAAAAGCTAGTTTCTGGATCCAGTCTGCTCTGCGCATGTCTGCGGATGTTCTTACGGGTACATGAGGCTCTGCGAAGTCTTCAGAGAAGAACCGAGGGTTACTGTCGATGAAGTATTTGGCCGCTGATCGCCCAGACTCCAGAGAGAGAGTGAACAGTTTCTAGAGAGACAGAGAGATCCATCAGTCAGACAGCCTATCAAACCGATACCAATGAAATTCATCATAACAGATCTTCAGCTGTGCTATCCTGACACTAAACAGTTTTTTTATCAAAAAGGAAAATTACACTTTTTATCAGGAGGGCCTGTGCATATCTGTAGGAGGGCATTTATAGTCCTGAAGAGTGTGACGTGGGCCGTAAGACCTGAAAATGGAACAAAACTCCAAAAACCATGACTGGTTCATAATGAAGTCTGTTTCTGGGGTTACATTATGAAACAAACATTTATGAATTTTACGACATTATGGAGAGAGCCAGTATTTTATGGATTAACCTGCTGATGCCAAGGTTAGAAGAGTTTGGGGGTTTTTCATTAGTTTTTATTTATTTCGTTTTTACCTTTTCTTTGACACTTCAGTTAAGATTTCATCTGTTTTTCCTGCTCAGTTGCTAGTTTGGTTTAGTTTTAATTTCCAAAAATGCTTTGTTTTAGTTCTGTTTTTAGTAGATTTACTGTTTGTTTGAGCTTTTTTTTGGTGATATGCAGGGCAGAGACCCAAAAGGGCTCTTCACTTTTCATTTCATTTATGTAATTTTGATGTTTTTATTCAACTTAAGACCAAAACCAACCATCATGAGACGTCTTCTCCAATCAAATCAGTGGTTTTACTCTCTCCAGTCGTGGGCGTTCATGTCAGTCTGCTGCTGTCAAAGACTAGACCTGAGGACATTCAGCCTTTTATTTGGTTCTAGTTCCTTTTCTAATCACAGAAGGAGGTTTTATTTAGTTTGATGTTCATTTTGAAATCTTAGTTTTTATTTAGTTTCAGTTATCTAAAGTGATTTTCACATTTTAGTTATTTAGTTAGTTTTCGTTAGCTGTGATAACCTTAGTAAATGCTCCACAATAGTGCCTAGTAATAACACTCTATACTAAAGTAATTAGCACATTAACCCATTAATTATCGACTCACTCTATAAAATAATAAAACTATTAAGTTAGGAGAAAAATATGTTTGCTTCATAATAATGTAAACGTAAAATAATAATGTAACAGCAGCACTAAGTTACCTTCTTGTCCTCCATGGACAAACATAAACACAACAATAATGATTAAATCTTATTAAGTTTGATAAAGACATAAATCAGGCAGAGAGGCTGTGAAAATATCAGATTCTCCCAGAAAAAAAAAAAAGTTTAAGGCTTTTTATGGCCTTAAATAAAAAAAAAAAAAAATTCAAGACTGTTCCAGGATCTGCAGGAATCCTGATTCTTTAACCTGAAATTTGAGTGAAAACCCCTCAGATTAAATAAGACAGAAGGGTTTTAATCTCTAATTCACTGTCAGAATTAATCCTGATAATCTGGGATACCACTGATCACATGAAGAACAGGATCCATTTCTACATTTCTATGAAGTCGTTCTTTCTGTTGTATTAAATGTCTGTGATCAATAATACTGCAGCTGATCAGTTAGTGATCAATAATACTGCAGCTGATCAGTTAGTGATCAATAATACTGCGGCTGATCAGTTAGTGATCAATAATCAGATCTATCCTGATACTGAAGGCCAGGCTGTGACTGTGGATCAGCTGGTCTAGAGTTAACACTGAGGTAGAACATTAGAGGTTCTGGACTCACAGACTCTGTGGAGGTCTTTGGAGAGAGGTAGGGGTCATCCTGGAACTGGTGTGGATACGCTGTAGGATCCTGGAGGGACAGAGAACAGCTGAAACATCCATGCTGAAGAATCAACCTTCAAACATCATCTACAGAGGAGGCGGAGCTCTCACCCTGCTGACGGTCGCTGCCAACGCCTCCAGAACCGCCTCCTTACCCCTGTTAATGAAAGATCACAGTAATGACCAGAGTGGTGTCTGGGTTTACTCCTGTTATTAGGGGACACGTACCAGGTCTTTCTCTGAGGGATGACGATGGTCTCTGTAGACTCTGGAACACGAGGGAACGTTTAGAACATTAGAACAGCTCTGAAACATCAGCGTTAACATCAGTGTGGTCCAATCTAACAGCAGCAGCAGAACTCTCCTGAAAATATCAGAATGATCTAGGGATGTACCGATAAATCAGAGACTCATTTTAGCTGATGCTGATGTTTAAATGGAGTTCAGACCTAAAACCTCCTCCTAACAGACTCTGATGATGAATAAAGACAAAGACTTTAGCTGATGAGGGTCCAGAATAAAACCACCCTGACTACGTTAACAGCTGATTCAGGCAGACTTTAGCAGATAAACACAGGTGGTAAAATCAGCAGAAATAATCAGAAGTGTCATTAACATTATGATGTCAATAATACCGTACATCCCCAGAATGATCATCTGTTTAATATTCAGACATGATTCTCAGTCTTTTCTTCTGTCAGATGTTTAGCTTTAAGGCAGAAACGTTGGTATTACATCTCTAAAGTCTAAATTATTACCTGGAATAGTTTCTGCAGCCGGCTGTCGCAGAGGTGAAGTCTGGGTAAAAGTCCTGGAAATAAAAATATGAAATCATCACCACAGATCACTGATTAAATGAATGTGAGAGTGCTTTAATGAGGTCCTCTCCTGTCCGATGGTTATTTTTGAGCTGAGTAATGGTGTTCCGTCTTCCTCAGATCTAATAAAGCTCATTCACTTCTAGAAATCTTTATTAAGTCTCAGTCGGTAAATAAAGCTCCACTACAGATTCAGAAATCTGCTGCAGGGATTTGACCAAACACAAACCAAAGCTCCCCAGCCACCCTGATCCTCTCCTCCTCCTCTGGTCAGCCATACAACACAGAACTGATTTTAAGATTATTTTACTAACCTTCAAAGAACCACAGGGTCTGGCTCCCTCTGATATCTCTGAACTTTCAGCTCCTTATTCCCAGAATCCTCCTTAAAGACCCCTAACAGGCCTTTCAGACCGGCTGGGCTCCGTGCTGGTTCCAGTTCCTGAACCTAAATTTAAACCGGCCGGTGTGTTCAAACCGGGAAAAAGCTGGTTCTGAACCTGAAAATTTGGTTCTCAGCTTGAACCAAAAACAGTTGGTTCTTTCTTGGGAACTGTGACATCATCGGTGGGCGTGTCACATTCTAGGTTGTGAAGACGAGCAGGAAATGAAGTAAAAGTGGTCTGCTGGGGAGACTACATGTTTGTTGTGATCTGACAGAACTCCAGGTGAAGCTGCAGAGTGGAACGAGGAAGAGGAAGTGATACATGTCCATCCTGTCCTCCCAGTTTGGTTCTGCTTAAACTGGTGTGAACACGGGCTGGTTCACCAGAAAGCACCAAGGTTCTGAGTCTACCGAACGGAACCAGAACCAGAGCCAGAGCCAGATCCGTGTCTGTCTGAAAACACCCTAAGAGCCCCTCCATCTGCTGGTCCCAGCTCCGGACTGGGATCCAAAGGTGACCCTGAATTCTGCCCCCTGCTGGACTCTTGGTGGATTACTTACACTGACTCCTGCTGTTCGACAGCAGCAGACCACAAAACCTCAGAACTATGTCAAAGACTAAATCTGTTTTATCTTCAAAGGCACAGAGACGATTTCAAAATCTTCATTCCTTCACCTTTTTACACAAACCCTGGACAGGCTGCAGGACTCTGCTACCAGGATGAACCAGGATGAACCAGGACAAGAACCAGAGCTCATCACTGTTTCAGCATTTTTACACTGGCTGCCGGGTTCAAGGGTCCATTTAAGGTTTTACTGATGCTCTCAACAGTCCGTCCCAGGTACCTGGGTCCAGGTCTCTGCCTGGACCAGCCTTTAACTACATGGACATTCAGATCCTGGGTCCAGGTCTCTACCTGGACCAGCCTTTAACTACATGGACATTCAGATCCTGGGTCCAGGTCTCTGCCTGGACCAGCCTTTAACTACATGGACATTCAGATCCTGGGTCCAGGTCTCTACCTGGACCAGCCTTTAACTACATGGACATTCAGATCCTGGGTCCAGGTCTCTACCTGGACCGGAAGCTGCAGTAAGGGGGGCAGAGCGGTCCCAGTCCGGGTGCAGTAATGTCATCTGTCGGGGTAGGGTCACTGAGGGTCTGAGGTGAACGGTGTGTAGCTGTGACCTCCTGTGTAATGATGCTACCTCTGCAGTCCTGATAAACAGACTAGAATAAGCGCGTTAACTAGAGATTAACTAGAGATTAACTAGTATTCTGGTTAAAGATCACATCTACGTCACTAGTCTTACCTGTTAACCTTCAGCTGAGCAGAGTTTCTGGGTAAAAATCCTCCTTTTCTCAGGAGAATTCGGCCTACGTGCCTACAGGGCGCCGCCATGTTGTACCACGCTGAGGATTCTGGGAGGGAGGAACCATGTGTGTTGAGAAGAGGGGGTAGGGTTTAAAACGTTTCTTTGATTGGCTATTTTTTAGATTTATTCACAACTTAAAGAAGCCAGGGTCAAATAAAAAACATAATGTATTTATATTTGTTGAATATGGCGATAGTTTAGCTTTTCCTTCTTCTTATGGGTTTCTCTGACCCCCCTGTGATCCGGATCCTGGTTCAGCAGTCCCACGTGTGTTCCTGGAGCAGCTCCGTCCTGGTGTTACATGTGGTTCAGCTTCAAACCATGAATTTATAGAATTTAACATTACAATAGTCCGTTTTTCTGTCAGCCATGCTGTTCGGTAAGGAGGTGCCATGGCGCCGACTGGAGGGGATGTCGTTCGGGATGTACTCCTCCGAGGAGATCCGGTAAGAGACGGAAGATCCAGATCCAGATCAGGTCTGAGGACCAGACTAGAGCAACAGGATGGCTGTTTACTGTAGAGAGAGAGGGTTTTAATTCTATTAATGTCGGACTGGTTTATTCTATAATGTTAGACTGGTTATATATATATAAATATATATATATATATATATATATATATATATATATATATATATATATATATATATGTGTGTGTGTGTGTGTGTGTGTGTGTGTGTGTGTATATATATATATATATATATATATATATATATATACATATATGCGTGTGTGTGTGTGCGTGTGAATATATATATATATATATATACACATGTGTGTGTATACAGTGCTTAACAAATGTCTTAGCCCACCCTAACCCTAACCACAGTCAGGTTTCTGCCACAGCTGCCCTAC
>NC_054874.1:0-15000 GCF_018320785.1 Cheilinus undulatus | reverse complement strand
TATGGATAGCGTGGTCGCTCCATCTCTGATTATGAACCATATTGATCTGCTGTAGTGATCAGGTATTGATGGTTCTGTGTGCAGGAGTGGGAGGTTCACGCTGCGGCGAGAACACAACAGTAAACTGATCGTCACCATGCCTTCAGGAGCGCAGACCCTCGGAAACACTGACGGTAAAACTGGATTTTATCTTCTGCTTCTAAAGACTGGATCCTCTAACCCTCCATCTCCAGGACCTCTGATAGCTTAGAAGCTACAGGACCAGGTCCTAACGGTCTCTGCTCTCCTTCTGTCTCCAGATGAACTGATGGCCGGGAAGAGAGTCTACCTGACCGCCAGCACTGCCAGAGAACACACCAACAATCTGTGGGAGAAAGAAGGTAGGTCATAGACAGCTGTGCTTCTGTAGGGACCTGGCACGCTTCTCTGGGCCTCATCCAGCTCACTGCAAACTGGGGGCCCAGGACCTGGTGGGCTGGACTAGACCTGGGTCATGGGCCTGGAGAGGCAGACAGAGGAGCTGCTGGAAGCAGGCGGTCTTGAGGTTTTATTATAGACACTCATCACTCAGCACCACCGGGATACTCGGGTTATTTTTATTATCTTATTACTGCTGAGGTTAAAAGGTCTGGTTTATCACAGCCTGACGTTACAGTGGGTCAGGGTTTGGAGAAACTCATTTGAACACTTATCTCCAGAATCTGGTCGAAAGCTCAGAGATGAAGCAGCAGACGTCTCTAACAGGGTGATGATGTCCAAAAGTTGAACCACAGAAGAGGGTCCCTCACAGCCGGAGGACGGTCTGACACGGAGGAACTCTCCTCGTGTCATCCTAGAGTTCATAGATCAGTCTGAGATTTGAAAGACAGACCTCTGACGGCTGAAAGGATAATGAATTTATTTAAGACTGGTTCTCTGTCCCGGGTCTGCAGGGTTCTTCCTGAAGTGTCTGTTCTCTGGCCTGGAGGAGGGGATGGTGTCTCAGGAGGGGGGCAGAGGTTTCTATCCAGACCTCTTCTTCCTGGAGCTGCTGGTGGTCCCACCGTCCAGGTAACCTTAAAACCAACGCCCTGATGTTTTACAGCTGTCTGCAGGCTCAGAGGGAGAACCAGAGCAGCTGACCTCAGAGTCTTTATATGAGCCATGTTTCTACAGCACACAGAGTTATCCAGGTTAACCGTGGAGCTCAGTACTTAGAGTTCAGTAACCAGCTCAGATCTGGGTGCAGAAATCATCTAAGGATGGTCCAGGTGTGATTTATGAAAGTGCATTTCCGGCCAATCACAGCGTAGACTGAGTACAGCAGCTGAAAAGGGTTAAATAAGGTGCTGAAATATCCACAGTTCAGCCGGCCTCACCGCCAGAGTTCATGACCTGGAGCTCTGTAATCCAGGAGAACCTCCCGCTCCTCCATCGTGGTTTCAGTCTCTGGCTTAGAGAGGGTGAGGTCTGACAGGATCCTGTCGTTCAGCTGTTTGATGGAGAACCAGGTCACTTTAGGGAGCGTTACTGAGGTCAGACAGGTGAATAAAGTCGGAGCTAGCGGGGAGACGTGACCGACACGCGGCTCAGAACTCATGTCAGCCACACGCACCAATCAGAAACCTCCTGTCTCTGCTAGGTACCGTCCAATCAATCGGCTCGGTGACCAGATGTTCACCAACGGTCAGACGGTCAACATGCAGGCCGTCATGAAGGACTGTGAGATCATCCGGAAACTTCTGGCTCTCATCGCTGGAGAGAAAACATCTCAGGAGGAGGTAAGAGGCGGAGCCGGGTCTGAACAGGCGTACCTTTAGAGTCACAGAGCACTGGACCGGTTTCTCTTTCCTTTTTCAGGCTCCAGAACAAACAGACCAGACCTTTCTGACCGGGATCCCCGGCCTCACGCTAACAGATAAACTCTACAACATCTGGATCCGCCTGCAGACCCACGTGAACATCGTCTTTGACAGCGAGATGGACAAAATGATGGCGGAGAAGTACCCAGGAATCAGACAGGTACCCTGGAGGCAGAGGATGACTGAGCGTTATTCAGTCATTACTGGGAGGAATTACTGGGAGGAGTTAATGTTAGTCTGATGAAAACTGGACTTTAAACACGCGTGTTAACATGTTAGACCGACACGCCTGGAGAATGTGGAGGGAGATCCATCCACTCCCCTCAGCTGGATCCAAACTGGACTCTTTGATCTGGTCTTTATTTATAGACCAGTACCAGACCGGGATCCAGGGGCCCAGTTCACCAGCTGGGCGTGGTTAAAGTCAGCCTAACGTAGAGCGGTCGTAGCTAAAAGGGTTAAAAACATAAAACCAGGGTAAAACTTTATCGGTGCACTTCCTGTTCACTCTACACGGGTTAAGACTCTTTGAACGTCTGCCTGCTCCATCCTTGGGGTCTTAGTTCCACCCGGGTCTGACTCAGAGTCTAAGTCCAGCTGATGAACAGGGTAGGACGGTCCTAACATCTAGCTCTCAGTCAGGTGTCGCATGACGCTCAGGTGTACGCCCAGCTTTTCCACCTCAACCCAGCTCCCTGTTTGAGGGCGTGTCTAGAGTTGATGACGTGGCGGTTTTAGCCTACAGCCATTAATACTGTACCTGCTGACAGTCACGGGGTTTCTCTGCGGGGTTAACGTTTCTGTACGACCTGACAGAAAGACGGGAGTTAAAGCCGAATGTCCCGGTCTGATCCGACGTCTTTATACCGTTTAACAGCGAGGCGTGAGGCGTTTCCTGCTGTCAGGATGTCAGAAACAGAGCTGAGACATATGAACCATGAAACTCCTGTTACACAGCTCCAAGATCTTTGCTCAGAAAACCATGAAATATTTTCTTGTGAGTCTATAAATAAAAATAGAAATGACAGCAGTGGGCCTCTTTGGGGGTCTGAGGGGGTCCCAGCTGAGATATAACAGGATCCTCACAGATAATGCAAAACCAGTGTGATGCACGCCACCTTGTGAGCATATCGCCACCTACTGTCAGGAGTCGGACATGCTTCTGTCAGTGCTTCTATGCTAGGATGATGGGGGTCGTATCCTAGTGGAGCTTCCTCTACTGTGCATGTAAACATACTGACTGATGAATCAGCTGACTTCTTCTCCCGTCTTCTTCCTCACAGATCTTGGAGAAGAAGGATGGATTGTTCCGGAAACACATGATGGGAAAAAGAGTGGACTACGCTGCTCGGTCTGTCATCTGCCCGGACATGTACATCGGGACGAACGAGATCGGAATCCCCATGGTACGCCGGACTCTGGTTCTGTTAAAGGGTTAGGGTTAAATTTAGGTTTAGGTTAAGTTTAGGTTAGGTTTAGGTTTAGGTTAAGTCTAGGTTGGTTTTAGGTTTAGGTCAAGTTTAGGCTGGTTTTAGGTCAGGTTAAGTTTAGGTTAGGTTAGTTTTAGGTTAGGTTAAGTTTAGGTTAGGTTAGGTTTAGGTTAAGTTTAGGTTAGTTTTAGGTTAGGTTGAGTTTAGGTTAGGTTAGGTTTAGGTTTAGGTTAGGTTAAATTTAGGTTAGTTTTAGGTTAGGTTGAGTTTATGTTAAGTTAGGTTAGGTTTAGGTTAAGTTTAGGTTAGTTTTAGGTTAGGTTAAGTTTAGGTTAGGTTAAATTTAGGTAAGTTTAGGTTAGGTTGAGTTTATGTTAGGTTAGGTTTAGGTTTAGGTTAAGTTTAGGTTAGGTTAAGTCTAGGTTAAGTGTAGCTCAGGGTAAAATAGTCCTTCTTCTAAGACAGGGGTGTCAAACTCAACCACAGCAGGGGCCAAATTCTGAATTAGTGTCTAACCTGAGGGCCTACCAGGGTCAACATTTCCCATAAACTGTCAACCTCATCTTCATCGGTGCTAAATTAAAGGGAAAAACTTAACATTGGTTATAAATTATTTAAGTTAAAATCATGATTTTTAACAGTTAAAGTGCTAAATAAAAATTCCACATCATGAGTTTAAAAGGTTCAATTGATGAGATGACAAAAATAAAATTTTGAATTGAAAAGGTCAATATTTGGGATTAAAAGTTAAAATTTGGAGTTGAAAAGGTCTAATTATGAGAAAAGATCTAAATCATGAGTTAAGAAGGTAAAAATATGAGATAATATTAAACAGCAAGAGTTTTACCGGTCAAAATATAGGATAAAACTCTGATTCATGACCTTTTAATGTCAAAATATGAGATAAAATTGGAAATACGGAGTTATAAAGGTCCAAAGATGAGATAAAAATGTGTGATTTTTAATCAAAAAGGTTAATATTTGGGATTAAATTTCAAAGTTAGGAGTTGAAAATGTCAACATGTAAGATAAAACTCAAATTTGTGAGTTTATAACATCAAAATATGACTTGAAAATTAAAATCCTGAATCTAAACGGTCAAAATATGAGATCGAAGTGAAAATCAGGATTTTAAAAGGTCAAATACGATATAAAAGGTCAAAACCAAAACTTCATCATAATTGTGAGAAGCAAATTAGAAAATATGAAATGAAAACACAAAATTCTTTTCCCACGTTTTGTCAGATTATTTTAACGCTTTCTAATTCTTATGACTTAAAAGGTCTATTTTCAATCATCAAGGTTAAGTTTACAGTGTTATACTAGAGGAAACGTGCAAACCTCATACTGGTGGGCCAGTAAGAATAAAAATATGATCTGGTGGGCCGGGTATATAACTGCCGCGGCCAGATTTGGACCCTGGGCCTTGAGTTTGACACCCCTGTTCTTAGAGGATTGGTTAGAAAAGGCTCAGGTTGGTAGTCTAGCTCTGTTTGTTCTCTCTGTTCTGGCTACTGTTCCTAACATTGATGAATTTGGACAACATCAATGTGTAAGCCAATCACTGAGGTGTCTGTAACCATGAATATCTTAAAGAAAAGGATAAAACTATACATGTGTTTAAGAGTGCATCCAACAATGATAAAATGAAGCACAAATTTAGATTTTTTTCCTTTTTTTATGTAAATATAAACCATAGAATTAGGAGAAAGTGCTGGTAGTCACAGAGACTCTTAACATCCTTTTAAAAATTGTTAGAAACATTTGAGTCAACACAGTAATGGTGGTACACAGCATCTGCAGTTCCTACATTTCACCACTAGATGGCAGGCTGTACTAACGAGTGGAAATGGACCAGACCCATGAGGAGGAAGAAGGAGAAGAAGCTACCAGGGGCTCCCAACCTCAACTCTGCTGTTGGACACCCAATAGATTTAAAGAAAAATCAGTTTATTCTCTTTAAATAACAACAAACCGGCTGGACAGCATTTGATCCTGATTTATTAGGTTTTAACTGCTAATGTTGCAGTGATTCAGTTTTGAACCTTTGATCATGTGTTAATTCTGCTTCCCAGTTCCAGTAAATACAGTGTTGTAAATTATTAACTTATTTATCAGTTTTTTAACCTGTTATTTATTCCACCTCCAGCCTTTAAACATGCAGTATGAACAATTGTTGCTTTAAAATCATTCACGTTTATTACATTTGAACTCAGTGCATGAAGTTTTCCTCACAGTCAAGTCTTCATCTGGAGGTTTAGACCTTACAGGGTCTGGATTAGGTTCCATGGTTCAGCCCCAGTGTAAACCAGGGTTAGGTTTAGGTTAAGTTTAGGTTAGGTTAAGTTAGGGTTAGGTTCCATGGTTCAGCCCCAGTGTTAACCAGGGTTAGGTTTAGGTTAAGTTTAGGTTAGGTTAAGTTAGGGTTAGGTTCCATGGTTCAGCCCCAGTGTTAACCAGGGTTAGGTTTAGGTTAAGTTTAGGTTAGGTTAAGTTAGGGTTAGGTTCCATGGTTCAGCCCCAGTGTTAACCAGGGTTAGGTTTAAGTTAAGTTTAGGTTAGGTTAAGTTAGGGTTAGGTTCAGGTTCCATGGTTCAGCCCCAGTGTAAACCAGGGTTAGGTTTAGGTTAAGTTTAGGTTAGGTTAAGTTAGGGTTAGGGTTAGGTTCCATGGTTCAGCCCCAGTGTAAACCAGGGTTAGGTTTAGGTTAAGTTTAGGTTAGGTTAAGTTAGGGTTAGGTTCCATGGTTCAGCCCCAGTGTAAACCAGGGTTAGGTTTAGGTTAAGTTTAGGTTAGGTTAAGTTAGGGTTAGGTTCCATGGTTCAGCCCCAGTGTTAACCAGGGTTAGGTTTAAGTTAAGTTTAGGTTAGGATAAGTTAGGGTTAGGTTCAGGTTCCATGGTTCAGCCCCAGTTTAAACAAGGGTTAGGTTTAAGTTAAGTTTAGGTTAGGATAAGTTAGGGTTAGGCTCAGGTTCCATGGTTCAGCCCCAGTGTAAACCAGGGTTAGGTTAAAGTTAAGTTTAGGTTAGGTTAAGTTAGGGTTAGGTTCAGGTTCCATGGTTCAGCCTCAGTGTAAACCAGGGTTAGGTTTAGGTTAGGTTTAAGTTTGGTTAAGTTAGGGTTAGGTTCCATAGTTCAGCCCCAGTGTAAACCAGGGTTAGGTTTAAGTTAAGTTTAGGTTAGGTTTAGGTTAGGGTTAGGTTCAGGTTCCATGGTTCAACCCCAGTGTAAACCAGGGTTCGGTTTAAGTTAAGTTTAGGTTAGGTTAAGTTAGGGTTAGGTTCAGGTTCCATGGTTCAGCCTCAGTGTAAACCAGGGTTAGGTTTAGGTTAGGTTTAAGTTAGGTTAAGTTCGGTTTAGGTTCCATAGTTCAGCCCCAGTGTGAACCAGGGTTAGGTTTAAGTTAAGTTTAGGTTAGGTTAAGTTAGGGTTAGGTTTAGGTTCCATGCTTCAGCCCCAGTGTAAACCAGGGTTCGGTTTAAGTTAAGTTTAGGTTAGGTTAAGTTAGGGTTAGGTTCAGGTTCCATGGTTCAGCCTCAGTGTGAACCAGGGTTAGGTTTAGGTTAGGTTTAAGTTAGGTTAAGTTCGGTTTAGGTTCCATAGTTCAGCCCCAGTGTAAACCAGGGTTAGGTTTAGGTTAAGTTTAGGTTAGATTAAGTTAGGTTTAGGTTCCATAGTTCAGCCCCAGTATAAACCAGGGTTAGGTTTAAGTTAAGTTTAGGTTAGGTTAAGTTAGGGTTAGGTTCAGGTTCCATGGTTCAGCCTCAGTGTGAACCAGGGTTAGGTTTAGGTTAGGTTTAAGTTTGGTTAAGTTAGGTTTAGGTTCCATAGCTCAGCCCCAGTGTAAACCAGGGTTAGGTTAAGGTTAAGTTTGGGTTAGATTAAGTTAGGTTTAGGTTCCATAGTTCAGCCCCAGTGTAAACCAGGGTTAGGTTTAGGTTAGGTTTAAGTTAGATTAAGTTAGGTTTAGGTTCCATAGTTCAGCCCCAGTGTGAACCAGGGTTAGGTTTAGGTTAGGTTTAGGTTAGATTAAGTTCGGTTTAGGTTCCATGGTTCAGCCCCAGTGTAAACCAGGGTTAGGTTTAAGTTAAGTTTAGGTTAGGTTTAGGTTAGGGTTAGGTTCAGGTTCCATGGTTCAGCCCCAGTGTAAACCAGGGTTAGGTTTAGGTTAGGTTTAAGTTAGATTAAGTTAGGTTTAGGTTCCATAGTTCAGCCCCAGTGTGAACCAGGGTAAGGTTTAGGTTAGGTTTAGGTTAGATTAAGTTCGGTTTAGGTTCCATGGTTCAGCCCCAGTGTAAACCAGGGTTAGGTTTAAGTTAAGTTTAGGTTAGGTTTAGGTTAGGGTTAGGTTCAGGTTCCATGGTTCAACCCCAGTGTAAACCAGGGTTCGGTTTAAGTTAAGTTTAGGTTAGGTTAAGTTAGGGTTAGGTTCAGGTTCCATGGTTCAGCCTCAGTGTAAACCAGGGTTAGGTTTAGGTTAGGTTTAAGTTAGGTTAGGTTCGGTTTAGGTTCCATAGTTCAGCCCCAGTGTAAACCAGGGTTAGGTTTAGGTTAAGTTTAGGTTAGATTAAGTTCGGTTTAGGTTCCATAGTTCAGCCCCAGTGTAAACCAGGGTTAGGTTTAAGTTAAGTTTAGGTTAGGTTAAGTTAGGGTTAGGTTCAGGTTCCATGGTTCAGCCTCAGTGTAAACCAGGGTTAGGTTTAGGTTAGGTTTAAGTTAGGTTAAGTTAGGTTTAGGTTCCATAGTTCAGCCCCAGTGTGAACCAGGGTTAGGTTTAAGTTAAGTTTAGGTTAGGTTAAGTTAGGGTTAGGTTCAGGTTCCATGGTTCAGCCCCAGTGTAAACCAGGGTTAGGTTTAAGTTAAGTTTAGGTTAGGTTAAGTTAGGGTTAGGTTCAGGTTCCATGTTTCAGCCTCAGTGTGAACCAGGGTTAGGTTTAGGTTAGGTTTAAGTTAGGTTAAGTTAGGTTTAGGTTCCATAGTTCAGCCCCAGTGTAAACCAGGGTTAGGTTTAAGTTAAGTTTAGGTTAGGTTAAGTTAGGGTTAGGTTCAGGTTCCATGGTTCAGCCCCAGTGTAAACCAGGGTTAGGTTTAAGTTAAGTTTAGGTTAGGTTAAGTTAGGGTTAGGTTCAGGTTTCATGTTTCAGCCTCAGTGTGAACCAGGGTTAGGTTTAGGTTAGGTTTAAGTTAGGTTAAGTTCGGTTTAGGTTCCATAGTTCAGCCCCAGTGTAAACCAGGGTTAGGTTTAGGTTAAGTTTAGGTTAGATTAAGTTAGGTTTAGGTTCCATAGTTCAGCCCCAGTGTAAACCAGGGTTAGGTTTAAGTTAAGTTTAGGTTAGGTTAAGTTAGGTTTAGGTTCAGGTTCCATGGTTCAGCAGTAAACCAGCCCTCCTTCTTCTTCTCCTGTCGGCTCAGGTGTTTGCCACCAAGCTCACCTACCCTCAGCCCGTCACGCCCTGGAACGCGAAGGAGCTCCGGCAGGCCGTCATTAACGGGCCAAACGTCCATCCCGGAGCTTCCATGGTGATCAACGAGGACGGCAGGAAGACCATCCTGTCAGCCAGCAGTCTGGCACAGAGGGAGGCCGTAGCTAAGCAGCTGCTGACCCCCAGTCCTGGTCCTCAGAAGATGCCCATGAAGATTGTGAGTCAGGTGGTTTTAGAGGGCTCTTTCAGACTGCAGTGTTGATGCTCACCCGTCACACCTGTCCTCCTCTCTGTCCAGGTGAACCGTCACATAAAGAACGGAGACGTTCTGCTGTTAAACAGACAGCCGACCCTGCACAGACCCTCCATCCAGGCCCACTGTGCCCGGATCCTCCCAGGAGAGAAGGTAAGGCTCCTCTGATTGGTTGAAATCATGGATTCAATTCACAGGAAGTAGCTTTGGCCTGACCTGGGTTTGTCGTCCCAGGTTCTACGGCTCCACTACGCCAACTGTAAGGCGTACAACGCCGACTTTGACGGAGACGAAATGAACGCACACTTCCCTCAGAGCGAGCTGGGCCGAGCGGAGGCCTACACCCTAGTCAGCACCGACCAGCAGTACCTGGTCCCTAAGGTGAGCAGAGCACATGCTGGGGGGGTCTAATGACCCAGACTCCCACTGGTCCATCAATCGTCCAATCAGATCAATCGTATGTCCAAACATTAGGCTACAACGCCATCTTTAAGGTTTAGGAACTCCTCCTGGACCAACCAGGAGGGGGAGGATGATGAAGAGGGGGAGTAGGAGGAGAAGGATGAAGAGGAGGAAGAGGAGGAGGATGGAGAGGATGATGAAGAGGGGGAGTAGGAGGAGGAGGATGAAGAGGAGGAGGAGGATGGGGAGGATGATGAAGAGGGGGAGTAGGAGGAGAAGGATGAAGAGGAGGAGGAGGAGGAGGATGGAGAGGATGATGAAGAGGGGGAGTAGGAGGAGAAGGATGAAGAGGAGGAGGAGGAGGAGGAGGTTGAGGTTTATTGGCTGATGATGAAGATCCCTCAGAGGGCCTCCCCTCAAACAGACTCTGATGACTCAGGTGTTTTTATGTCTGCAGGATGGGAAACCTTTAGCGGGGCTGATCCAGGACCACATGGTCTCAGGAACACGGATGACCATACGAGGCTGTTTCTTCACCAGAGACCAGTACATGGAGCTGGTCTACCGAGGACTGACCGACAAACCGGGGCGGGTCCGACTGCTGCCTCCGGCCATCTTCAAACCTCAGCCGCTGTGGACCGGGAAGCAGGTCACTGATTGGCTGATCTCTTTAGGGGGGAAGCAGGTCACTGATTGGCTGATCTCTTTAGGGGGAAAGGAGGTCACTGATTGGCTGATCTCTTTAGGGGGGAAGCAGGTCACTGATTGGCTGATCTCTTTAGGGGGGAAGCAGGTCACTGATTGGCTGATCTCTTTAGGGGGGAAGCAGGACACTGATTGGCTGATCTCTTTAGGGGGCCCTCAGATAGACATTAGCTCTGTTCAGTATGACACTGGACAACTGACAGAGTCCTGCTTTCTCCTACTACACCAGAATAAACCAGATAATCCAGATTAAACCAGATAAACCAGATTTAGATTAAACTGGATTAAACCAGATTAAACCAGATTAATCCAGATTAAACCAGATAGATAAACTAGATTAAACCAGATAAACCAGATTCAGATTAAACCAGATTAACCAGATAAACCAGATAATTAAGATAAACTAGATTAATCCGGATTAAAGGCGTCACCTGTGTAAACGGTTCTGTGTCGGGGTTTCCTGCAGGTCGTCTCCACGCTGCTGCTGAACGTGATCCCACAGGACGCCGTGCCTCTAAACCTGGTTGGTAAATCCAAGATCCCCGGTAAAGCCTGGATCCAGGCCCCTCCCCGAGTGGCTCCAGGATACAGACCTGACAGCATGTGTGACTCACAGGTACAACCACAAGGGGGCGGTCTGTTAGAGCAGGGGTTCTCAAACTTACCTTACAGGGCAGAAAACTTTCCAAGGACCCCCACTCAGCCCTCACACTGATCAAACATTTAACTGCCTTTTTTATCCTGAGATGCTGTCAGACCTAAATACAAGCTCCTCTCCAGCTGAGTGTAGCTTTTTTGTCCTTAAACTCTGCATGCTTTGTTATTAGATGGTGCTTTAGCTTGGTGGCTTCATGGCTTCACAGTAACAAACAGCACATTTTGGTCTTCTGCTGCTGTTCTCAGTAAAACCAGACTGGAGATGGCTGTCACCAGATTTTCTTAGTTTTACTGGTTTGGGCCGAGCATCACTTGATGAAGTGGGCACGCTTAAATATTTATCCGTTATTGCTAGCTGGACCTGCACACCAAATGCATCTTGAGAAAAGCGACTGATGTGTGCTGAGTGATAGATTTATGTGATATGTCACAATCATATCTGAGTTTCTATTGGCCCAAAGTTGACTCATGTGGGAATGGTCGGTTTTCTGTGGTTGTTTATGGCGCTGTGGTCCCTAGAAGTATTTGTTTGATTTTTAATGAAATGGCATTACTTTAATAATTAATTTGAAATTATTTCGCAGACCCCCAAGCAGTGGTTCGCAGACCCGCCAGGGGTCCCCAGACTCCAGTTGAAGAGCCACTGTGTTCAAATGGCCGCAGCGTTTACATCTAAAGGCTGATCATAAAATCGCATGGATGACCCGTTTCATCCTTCATGGTCGACGTTTTAGTCACCCCGGTAAAATATGGAATTATGTCTGTGAGGACCAGGAACGTTTATGACGCACTTAGACCCCCTTAAGTACAGGAGCCACCGCCGCCGCCGCCACGCCCACAGCCTTTAACTGGTGAACAATACCTGAACTATTCACCTGCAGCATCTCTCCTTCCTGTGCTCCAGCGATGAGGCAGGTTTAGAGAACGCTGAGGACTAGTCCATTCAAATACGACCCCTGAAATACGCTGTTTTCACCAGAAAACCACAAGATGACACATAGCCACAAATGTTGGTTAAACCTCCTGCAGGGCGAAGCTTTGAAATGTTGTAGGGGGTGCCACTGAGTCAATAAGCCGCACCCACCCACTAAAACCATTTAATTTATCCCTGGATGCTACTAAATGTTTATGTGCCAAGTTCCAAAGTGTCATGGTTCTACGAGAGTCCCAGATATGAGACCCAGAAATTTCTACTTCCTGTTTCATGGCAAACAAATGTTACCATGGTAACGCCTTTTTATGCGGACCGTTGACCATAAAATATGTTTAAAGTCTTGGAGTATGTCTGGATAATTTCAGCTTGATTCACCCAACCACATAGAAACTGTAGAAACCAAGAGTCACTTCCTGTTTCCAGGGGGTGGCGCTGCACCACTGATCAAGATTTCACATCTGAAGGTGGTCAGGTCTGGTCTGTTGCCAAGGACAGGAAGTTCTTACTGATAACGATGTGAACGAGATGTGACTGTTCAAACATCTCACTCCTATCAGGATATTTGACCCCATCTTTATTTAATAATAATAATAATAATAATAATACATTTTATTAATCCACTAATATTTGACCCTGATGATGTAGTTTGTTGTTTAACCGTCCTCTCTGGTCGTGGTCAGGTGGTGATCCGGGATGGCGAGCTGTTGGTGGGCGTCCTGGATAAGGCTCACTACGGCTCCTCGGCCTACGGTCTGGTTCACTGCTGCTATGAGCTCTACGGAGGAGAGACCAGCGGGAAACTGCTCAGCTGTCTGGCTCGACTCTTCACCGCCTACCTGCAGCTCTACCGAGGTTTTACTCTGGGTACGACCCTCAGGATCTGACGCCATCTTTGATTGTTCAAATCTCACTTCGTCTAAAACCTTCTGCTTTATTCAAAGGTGTTGAGGATATTTTAGTCCGACCAGGAGCCAACAGACAGAGGAGGAAGATCATCCAGGAGTCTCTGAAGATCGGCACTAAAGTAAGTCTGAGTCTGCTGTGGTCTAGTGGTCTGTTCTGACTGATGCTGAGTCCAGGTTGTGGGGTGTCTTTGGCGTGTCGTTATTCAGATCAGCCTACATGAGCATCTATCGCTCCTGACCCGTTTAACTGTCTGGATGTCTAACCCTAACCCTAGCTGTGTAAATCTGGCTCTGGTGGTCTGATTGTCTCCTAAAGTTCTACATTTCTGCCTTTAGCTGAAACTCTAGCTCCTCCTCCGAGTTAAACCTCTAAATTCTGTTAATCAAAGACCATCCCCCCATAGAAAGCTGTTTAAAGGCCGTCCTCTCTCTCAGGCCCTGCAGGTGGCCTTCAACCTGCCCCCCAATGTGGACCAAGCTGAGGCCCGGAGCCGCTGGCAGGACGCCCACCTGAACCCAGACCAGAGAGACTTCAGCATGGCCGACCACAAGTTTAAGGAAGTGGCCAACCAAGTCAACAACGACATCAACAAGGTGGGGGGGGGGGGGGTCTCTAAGTTCTTTATGTTGTCCTTTTCTAGAGACTGTAGTCCTAGATCCAGAGTCTTGTAGTCTAACTATCCTAATGGTGGATCATCAGTGTGGACTTAGACTCTCTGATAAATCCATCCTGTAGGTCCTGGATCCTCAGACGGTCCGGTCCAGCAGTCTCTCTGAGTTCTGTCCCTCTACACAGAAACCCTGACGGTTCTAATGAGTCGCTCTTTTATCTGTAGGTGTGCATGCCCATCGGACTCCACACGTCTTTCCCCAACAACAACCTGCAGCTGATGGTCCAATCAGGAGCCAAGGGGTCTACGGTCAACACCATGCAGGTACCACACCTTCACTGCAGGGTGGTTAGTGGGTTTGAGGTACTCTTTCCTCCCAGTCATGAAGAAGATCTGAACTGAAGGGTTTCTACAGGATGCTCAGCCTCTTTACGGACTGTCCCTTTAAGAGCAGTGGGGGCTCAGTGTGTATCTGAGGGGTCCGTCATGGTCCCGGGGGTCTGTGAGGTTAAAAACCATCTACGTGCAGGAACTGGAAGCAGAGACCAGCTGATCATCACTGAGTCTGTGAGGATTTAAAGATGACTAAAATAAAAGTCTGATTAACTCTGATTAATCTCTGATAATCAGAGCTTTGATCATTTTAATCTGATTAATCTTATGATTGATTTATTCTTCTGCTGTTCATTTATTTCCTCTAAGACCCAAAAAGGTTCACATTGGAATCTCTGATCTACCTTTCAAAATTAAAGCAGGTCTGGATGAAAACAGGAAGTGGGTTGGCCTTAGTGTAAGACAGGAGAAAAACACTAAATGTTAGTGAATCAAACCCCCTAACCCATCCTTTCACAGCTCTAGTTTTTGCAGGACCTCCATCCACCTTTCTAGAACCTGAACAAACTTTAGACCACAGCCCAGCACAAACCGGGTCCTCTCTTTGTTGCAGATTTCCTGTCTGCTGGGTCAGATCGAGTTGGAGGGCCGCAGGCCTCCACTAATGCCTTCTGGGAAATCCTTGCCATGCTTCCAGCCGTACGACCCTTCACCCGGGGCGGGGGGTTTCGTCTCAGGACGGTTCCTCACAGGAATCAAACCACAGGTACGCTAAGATAACGTAGCTTTACTCAGGAAATGTGAAATCAGTTAGACTGTTGGAAACAAAGCTTCGTCTGAGTGGAGCGAGAGAGACTCAGAAAACCAGACCCTGGTCTACAGCTAAAAACCGGCTCAGATAGAGAGTCCTGTCTTCATCCCCCTACAGGGAAATCTGCAGCGTTCCAGCAGCAGAGAGGACAGCAGCTCACACTGACACTGGGTTATTAACTCTTAAACACTCTAAGCTCCCACATCCACACTGATTCACACCTGCTTCTATAATAAACTTTACTATTACTAATAAAGGTTATATCAGCGCTGTGTTTACAGCCTCTGTCTCATATTAAAACTACACAACAGTTCACTGCAGCTCCACAAATCCAGGAATTATTCCCTCTGACTGCACAGACATGATTCTGCTGCTGGTTCTGGTAGTTTGTATTAGTTATACTACTAATAATATATACACTAGTTTATATTTACAGAGAATGGAGATAATACAGGAACACCCTTAGCTCTGCAGTGTCTAGGGAACATCTAACCACGGTGTGGGGTCTGGATTATTCTCAGTTTAGCGGGCATGAACACTGATCAGGTCTTGGTGATCAGGTCATGTTTGTCTACTCCTGGTTTTGTTGTCTCGTTGGTTAAAATTCATAAAACTGATCATGGGTCGGTCTTCTCTGGTTTCTGTCTTCAGGAGTTTTTCTTCCACTGCATGGCGGGCAGAGAGGGATTGGTGG